>NC_064641.1:380602335-380903585 GCF_023864345.2 Schistocerca serialis cubense
CCAGGCAACGTGATAATGCCTTTACATCCTCTCCAACGACCAGGAAAGAGTTGTGTAAGCGCTTTCCTAGCCTCAAGCGAGTAGTGAGCCACGCACCCATCGCGCTGGTACCACACATATCTATGTACGAGGGTTGGAACTTTAATGGTGGCAGCTATTTATTTACAGCTCGTATAAAATAGATACGTGTTTCAAAGTTTTACTGACCTTCAAAGTAGCCACCTGCATTGTGTACAACCCGTTGCCAGCGATGTGGAAGCCGTAGATTACTCTTAGCAGTGCCAGTTGTGTTGACAGTTCGAGCGGCGCGGCCTATTGCCCTACGAATTTGTATCAGTTCTGAAGCGATTGCCGTGAAGTGTTTCCTTCAGCTTCGAAATCGAGTTGAACTCACGAGGGCTTAAGTCAGGGGAATGCAGTAGGTGGTATAGCACTTAGCAGCCCCATCAGTCAAACAGATCAGTAACAGCTTGCACTGTACGTGCTTGAGAATTGTCCTGCAACATGATGGTCAGGTCGTGCAGAAAGTGTCATCACTTCTGTCTCTAAGCTGGTCGTAGGTTGTGTTCCAAAAATGAACAGCATAAAGAGAGAAGTGACGACACTTTCTACAGGACCTAACCATTATTTTGCTGATCAATGCTCAAGCACGTACAGTTCAAGCTGTTATTGATTTGTTTGACTGGGAAGTTGCACAGGTCACACCAACATTCAAGAAAGGTAGTAGGAGTAATCCACTAAATTGCAGGCCCATACCGTTAACGTCGACATGCAGCAGGACTTTGGAACATACATTGTGTTCGAACATTATGCATTACCTCGAAGAAAACGGTCTATTGACACACAGTCAACATGCGTTTAGAAAACATCGTTCCTGTGAAACACAACTAGCTCTTTATTCATATGAAGTGTTGAGTGCTATTGACAAGGGATATCAGATCGATTCCGTTCAAAAAATGGCTCTGAGCACTATGGGACTCAACTGCTGAGGTCATAAGTCCCCTAGAACTTAGAACTACTTAAACCTAACTAACCTAAGGACAACACACACATCCATGCCCGAGGCAGGATTCGAACCTGCGACCGTAGCGGTCGCGCGGTTCCAGACTGAAGCGCCAGAACCGCTCGGCCACCAGGGGCCGGCGATCGATTCCGTATTCCTGGATTTCCGGAAGGCTTTTGACACGGTTCCACACAAGCGGCTCGTAGTGAAGGATTTCAGATCGATTCCGTATTTCTGGATTTCCGGAAGGCTTTTGACACGGTACCAAACAAGCGGCTCGTAGTGAAATTACGTGCTTATCGAATATCGTCTCAGTTATGTGACTGGGTTTGTGATTTCCTGTCAGAGAGGTACAGTTCGTAGTAATTGACGGAAAGTCATAGAGTAAAACAGAAGTGATTTCTGGCGTTTCCCAAGGTAGTGTTATAGGCCCTTTGCTGTTCCTTATCTATATAAACGATCTGGGAGACTATCTGTGTTGTGACTTGGCAAGACAGCCAAGCCACTACGAGGTGAAGCCGAAAGGCACGCGTTGAAGCTCACGCAGGCTGGCGTGAGATCTGGAACAGGTAAAGGAAGTTATAGTAGCAAAGAACGTACGCAGCTGCGGGAATTCTTAACTTTAATCCATAATTGGTGAATATCGGTCTGACGGTACATGCATCACAAGATAAATAGCAAATGATAATGGCGCCTTGCTAGGTCGTAGCAAATGACGTAGCTGAAGGCTATGCTAACTATCGTCTCGGCAAATGAGAGCGTAATTTGTCAGTGAACCATCGCTAGCAAAGTCGGCTGTACAACTGGGGCGAGTGCTAGGAAGTCTCTCTAGACCTGCCGTGTGGCGGCGCTCGGTCTGCAATCACTGATAGTGGCGACACGCGGGTCCGACGTATACTACCGGACCGCGGCCGATTTAAAGGCTACCACCTAGCAAGTGTGGTGTCTGGCGGTGACACCACAATCTGAGCAGCCATCTTCGGTTGTTTGCAGATAACGCTGTCATTTATCGACTAATAAAGTCATCAGAAGATCAAAACAAACTGCAAATCGATTTAGAAAAGATATCTGAATGGTGCTAAAAGTGGTAGTTGACCCTAAATAACGAAAAGTATGAGTTCATCCTCATGAGTGCCAAAAGGAACTCGTTAAACTTCGGTTACACGATAAATCAGTCTAATCTAAAAGCCATAAATTCAACTAAATAACTAGGTATTACGAACAACGTAAATTGGAAGGAACACATAGAAAATGTTGTGGGGAAGGCTAATCAAATACTGCGTTTTATTGGCAGGACATTTAGAAAATATAACAAACCCACTAGGGAGACTGCCTACACTACGCTTGTCCGTCCTCTTTTAGAATACCGTTGCGCGGTGTGGAATCCTTGCCAGATAGGACTGACGGAGTACATCGAAAAAGTTCAAAGAAATTGAGAGAGAGAGTCACAGAAATGATACAGGATTTGGGCTGGAAATCATTAAAAGATAGGCGTGTTTCGTTGCGAAGGAATCTTCTCACGAAATTCCAATCACCAACTTTCTCCTCCGAATGCGAAAACATTTTGATGACACCGACCTACATAGGGAGGAACGATCGCCACGATAACATAAGGGAAACTAGAGCTCGTACGGAAAGATACAGATGTTCATTCTTTCCGCGCGCTATATGAGATTGGAATAATAGAGAATTGTGAAGGTGGTTCGATGAACCCTCTGCTAGGCACTTAAATGTCATTTGCAGAGTATCCATGTAGATGTAGATGGAGATGATGGGGCTGCTAAGTACTAAACCACCTACTGCACTCCCCTGACTTAAGCCCTCGTAAGTTCAACTCGATTTCTAAACTGAAGGAAACACTTCACGGCATTCATTTCAGAACTGCTACAAATTAGTACAGCAATAGACCGCGCCGCTCGAACTGTCAACACAAGTGGCCCTGCTAAGAGTACCCTAAGACTTCCACATCACTGGCAAAGGGTTATACACAATGTTGGTGACTACTCTGACGGTCAGTAAAACTTTGAAACATGTATTTGTTTTGTATGAGCTGTAAATGAATAGTTGTCACTACTAAAGTTCCAACCTTCGTATTTCTTGTGGTACATCCTACAGGAGAGCTGATGGTACTTCGCTAAGAAACTGCATATATTTTACACATTAAGGTTTCTTCAGTGAAGTAAGGACCAACCATGTAGATAAGATAATAATGCCGCACCAAATGTTCACACTCCAATGCCTATGATGTTGAGCCTTCCTCAGCCAGTGCGAAGTCTCAGTAGCCCATTAACGCATATTTCTCCCATTCAGTTTCCGGTGGTTTGCAAAGGCAGTTTCATCGGCGAAGGGAATTCCTTGAAAACCGACCTGTTGTCATGATGTTGCGTAAGAACCAGAAGTATGGCAACAAGTGCCTATGAGCTTGCGTTTTCTAGTGACTGTAGCGAATCCACAGCACGGCAATTCTGAACGTGTATCAATTCGCCACTAAGTAATCGTGACTCTTTTAGTTTGTTGTGAACCGCAAGTCCACGTGTGCAGTTTCGTAGCTACAGCCTAGTCTGGCGAGCAAATATGTATAAGTTTTTTTGTAATTATTGAAGTATTACTTACTCATAATGTTCCAACTAATGATATAATTACTAACCAACTCTGTGTCCAAGAAATCCGACTCACCGTCGTATATCAATACTTTAACAGGGAGGAAGGAGTCTGTGCACTCTAGAGACATTGTAAGATTCCCAAAGTCAGGAGCAGGAGGCATATTAGGAAAAATTGGTGTGGATGCAGAGGGAATCCGTGGAATCCATCTAATGCAGAGCTGGTTCACATCAAAATGGACTCTCAGCCTGTACCGCTGTAATAACCTTCTATAGATGACTACAAAATTATGGATTCGTATAAAATTCTAAATGCAGAAACATTTACATATTCCTCCGCAACAAAGAAAATATTTTTAAGCTCTAATTTATAACTATGAAAATTGATTGTTCGAGTTTGATTCTTTCTAAATGCTTGTGGAAGTACATAAAAGAAATCGGTATGGTATGTATATGTTGCATAAAACTGTAGTTTCAGTGTTAGTGATGGCAGGGAGTACCCGACACTGCAGCAAAAAAATGCGATGCATTACTTTCTGGGCAACCCTCGTACTTAAATAGCCCTGACTGACGTTTGGAAACTATGTTACACACATCTGATTCCATTGCTTAGTTGGATGGCTGGATATTATCATCGTAAGCAAATTACATTTCAGACTCAGTTGTGAGTCTATACGGGGTGTATCAAAAAGGATGGCGCAAACTTACACGGTTGGAAGTATACGATAATAGAAGCCCAAATGTCAAGTAAACATGGACTCTAAAACGCATACCTTAAGAGCTATGAAATATCCTTGATTTTCAATATTATGAAAAAAATCTCTTCTGCTGCAAGCTCTTTGCTTTCCGTATTTTGGGAAGTGGTAGTATGGACCAAAACAAGAAGAAAATGTCCAGTAAACATTTGCTCTAAAATGCATACCTTAAAAGTTATGAGCACTTGTTCATTAGAAGATTTGTGTTCCAAAGTACCGAAGATGAACAGGTGCTCATAGCTGTTAAGGTATGCATTTTAGAGCACATGTTTTCTGGACATTTTTGTCTTGTTTTTGTCCATACTACCACTTCCCAAAATATGGAAAGCAAAGAGCTTGGAGTAGAAGAGATTCGTTTCATAATATTGAAAATTAAGGATATCTCATAGCTCTTAAGGTACGCATTTTAGGGCTCATGTTTACTTGACATTAGTGCTTCTACTATCGTGTACTTTCAGCCGTGTAAGTTTGCTCCATTCTTTTTGGTACACCCTGTATACAGATGCCCGTCCCGCTAGCCGCGCGGTCTAACGCGCTGCTTCCTGAGCGTGAAGGCGTTCCGGTCCCAGACACGAATCCGCTCGTCGAATTAGTGTCGAGGTCCGGTGTGCCGGCCAGCCTGTGGATGGTTTTTAAGGCGGTTTTCCATCTGCCTCGGCGAATGCGGGCCGGTTGCCCTTATTCCGCCTCAGTTCCACTGTGTCGGCGATTGCTGCGCAAACGCTGTTTCCACGTACGCGTACACCATAATTAATCTACCACGCAAACATTTTGCGGTTACACTCGTCTAGTATAAGACGTTCCGGGGAGAGTCCACTGGGGGCCAAACCACACAATAACACTGGGTTCGGTGTGGGGCGGCGGTGGGGTGAGTAGTCTGCTGTAACCTGTTGTGGGGTTGTCGACCACTGAGGGCTACTGATACCATTATGCCTCCGCATATCTAGCGTAGAGATCATTGGAATACAATAGCGGAAATTAGGGCATGCACAGTGACTATTTACAATCACTCGATGTAGACGAGTTGCTGGTCTTATGTGCCACATTTTCTTTGTGTAGTCCTCGTATACTTAAGCCGCGCGGGATTAGCCGAGCGGTCTTAGGCGCTGCAGTCATGTACTGTGCGGCTGGTCCCGGCGGAGGTTCGAGTCCTCCCCCGGGGAAGGGGGTGTCTGTGTTTGTCCTTAGGATAATTTAGGTTAAGTAGTGTGTAAGCTTAGAGACTGATGACCTTAGCAGTTAAGTCCCATAAGATTCCACACACATTTGAACATTTGTATACTAAAGGTGCAGATCTCCTTGGCCATTAAAAAATCTATACTGGGTGAACAGTGCGATCATAGAGATTAGGGTATATACAGAGGCGTACAGACAATTAGTTTTACTCGGTTATTAGGCATGTCAGTGGAAATCGATAATATTGCTATGACAAAGTACACACCGTGCAGTGTTTTGTCGAATATGTACTAAGATGTAAGCCCCTGTCTATAGCAGGGTTGTGATACCTGTAGGCTATAACGATTTGCAGAGGGTTGATGATTGGCAGTCGTTGGAGCTGAATGTAGATAAATGTAACTATTGAAGAGCTGCAAATCACTAGAAGCAGTACCAATCGTAAAAAAATATCTGAACATGAGCATCCGCAGGGTTGTGAATTTCTTCCCGTACGTTAGTGTGCATTTTTTTCTAGATGTGATAGCCCTCTACATAGCCAGTAACTCGTAGAAGCCTTCACAGCCTTCTAAGAAATGGAACAGTGCTGTCACGGAATTTCGAGAGAATTAGCAGGGCTCTGCGACTTGGCTGTGGACATCTAGAGCCAGCCTTACTCGTCAAAGTACAAGATGCAAATGTCTTATATCGAAGACTGGAAGATTCACGAATGGTGGAAATGTGGAGGGGGGGGGGGGGGGGTCAAGCGATACTTTGACAAAAGGGAGGTCGAGAGGATCTCTTTATTGTTTCTTTTATGTGCTGTGAGCAAACATTTCACTCCCTACCACATACATCTCGCGAAGTGGTTACAAAGACAGAACTGCGAGCTAATATGAAGGGTTTTACCGAGTGACATTCAGCAGAAGTTCCATCTTTTTATTTTCCCTCAGTAAATATATTAGAGTGGGATAGGAAAGAAAAAGGCATGATATTACTGCTCAACTGAACATCTGTATATCGATAGTTGAAGTTTTTAATGGCGAAATTGTTAGAGGAGAGCATATGGGAGGAAAAGCCATGTCATCTACGAAGGATCAACCTTCGTATAAGTTGGTTAGTGGCCAACCTCCTATTAAACTGCTTTGCGAAGGCATCGAATAAAAACTAAATGGGCTTCATGAATAAATCCTTTTACTTTCACATGTGAAATGTATGACTGATATAGCACAACCAGGCTTTCTCTATTTTCAAGCATCATAATATAGTATGTGCTAAATCAGCAACATGTCTTTAAGCACTTTAAATTGGGTTCAAATGATGCAGCGAGAGACAACATTCCCCCGTGAGTTTTGTATGCCTATCAATGGATGAACATACAGCTTAATACGTACACTAAATTTTCATTGTTAGCTAATATATAAAGTTCTATGAATAAAGTTACAACATTGCCCAAAAATTGGTCGACAGACAGAGATTCTTTATGCCCGCCAGAAAAGAGCAAATGAATGTATCAGCAACAAAGGCAGGTTTATGTTTTTATATTATACGCTGAAGAGCCAAAGAAACTGGTACACCTGCCTAATCTACATCTACATCTACATTGATACTCCGCAAGCCACCCAACGGTGTGTGGCGGAGGGCACTTTACGTGCCACTGTCATTACCTCCCTTTCCTGTTCCAGTCGCGTATGGTTCGCGGGAAGAACGACTGTCTGAAAGCCTCCGTGCGCGCTCTAATCTCTCTAATTTTACATTCGTGATCTCCTCGGGAGGTATAAGTAGGGGGAAGCAATATATTCGATACCTCATCCAGAAACGCACCCTCTCGAAACCTGGCGAGCAAGCTACACCGCGATGCAGAGCGCCTCTCTTGCAGAGTCTGCCACTTGAGTTTATTAAACATCTCCGTAACGCTATCACGGTTACCAAATAACCCGGTGACAAAACGCGCCGCTCTTCTTTGAATCTTCTCTATCTCCTCCGTCAACCCGACCTGGTACGGATCCCACACTGATGAGCAATACTCAAGTATAGGTCGAACGAGTGTTTTGTAAGCCACCTCCTTTGTTGATGGACTACATTTTCTAAGCACTCTCCCAATGAATCTCAACCTGGTACCCGCCTTACCAACAATTAATTTTATATGATCATTCCACTTCAAATCGTTCCGTACGCACACTCCCAGATATTTTACAGAAGTAACTGCTACCAGTGTTTGTCCCGCTATCATATAATCATACAATAAAGGATCCTTCTTTCTATGTATTCGCAATACATTACATTTCTCTATGTTAAGGGTCAGTTGCCACTCCCTGCACCAAGTGCCTACCGCTGCAGATCTTCCTGTATTTCGCTACAATTTTCTAATGCAGCAACTTCTCTGTATACTGCAGCATCATCCGCGAAAAGCCGCATGGAACTTCCGACACTATCTACTAGGTCATTTATATATATTGTGAAAAGCAATGGTCCCATAACACTCCCCTGTGGCACGCCAGAGGTTACTTTAACGTCTGTAGACGTCTCTCCATTGATAACAACATGCTGTGTTCTGTTTGCTAAAAACTCTTCAATCCAGCCACACAGCTGGTCTGATATTCCGTAGGCTCTTACTTTGTTTATCAGGCGACAGTGCGGAACTGTATCGAACGCCTTCCGGAAGTCAAGAAAAATAGCATCTACCTGGGAGCCTGTATCTAATATTTTCTGGGTCTCATGAACAAATAAGGCGAGTTGGGTCTCACACGATCGCTGTTTCCGGAATCCATGTTGATTCCTACATAGTAGATTCTGGGTTTCCAGAAATGACATGATACGCGAGCAAAAAACATGTTCTAAAATTCTACAAGAGATCGACGTAAGAGATATAGGTCTATAGTTTTGCGCATCTGCTCGACGACCCTTCTTGAAGACTGGGACTATCTGCGCTCTTTTCCAATCATTTGGAACCCTCCGTTCCTCTAGAGACTTGCGGTACACGGCTGTTAGAAGGGGGGCAAGTTCTTTCGCGTACTCTGTGTAGAATCGAATTGGTATCCCGTCAGGTCCAGTGGACTTTCCTCTATTGAGTGATTCCAGTTGCTTTTCTATTCCTAATATCGTATTGAGCCCCCGCCAGCACGCAGAAGTGCCTCAACAGGACGTGGCATGGACTCGGCAAATGTCTGAAGTAGTGCTGGAGGGAGCTGACACCATGTCAATAATGTTCATGACTGGAGAGTTTGGTGGCCAGCGGAAGTGTTTAGACTCAGAATTGTGTTCCTGGAGCCACTCTGTAGCGATTCTGGTCGTGTGGGGTGTCGCATTGTCCTGCTGGATGGTTCAAATGGCTCTGAGCACTATGGGTCTTAACTTCTCAGGTCATCAGTCCCCTAGAACTTAGAACTACTTAAAGCTAACTAACCTAAGGACATCACACACATCCATGCCCGAGGCAGGATTCGAACCTGCGACCGTAGCGGTCGCGCGTTTCCAGGCTGTAGCGCCTAGAACCGCTCGGCCACTGAGGCCGGCGTCCTGCTGGAATTGCCCAAGAGCGTCGGTATGCACATTGGTCATGAATGGATGCACGTGATCAGACAGGAGGCTTATGTACGTGTCACCTGTCAGAGTCGTATGTAGTCGTACCATGAGTCCAGTATCACGCCAACTGCACACGCCCCACATCATTGCAGAGCCTCCACCAGCTCGAAAAGTCCCCTACTGACACGCAGGATTCATGGTTTCATTAGATGTCTCCATAGCCGTACACATCCATCTGCTCGTTACAATTTGAAACGAGACTCGTCTGACTAGGCAACAAGTTTGCAGTCATCAACAGTCCAATGTCGATGTTGACGTGCCCAGGCGCGGCGTAAAGCTTTACTGTCGTGCAGTCATCGGCTCCGAGAGCCCACATCGATGATGTTTTGTTGAATGGTTCGCACGCTGACACTCGTTGATAGCCCAGCATTGAAATCTGCAGCAATTTGCGGAGGGGTTGCACTTCTGTCACGCTGAACGATTCTTTTCAGTTGTCGTCGGTGTTCTTGCAGGATCTTGTTCCGGCCTCAGTGATGCCGAAAATTTGGTGTTATACAGGATTCCTGATGTTCATGGTACACTCTTGAAGTGATCGTAAGGGAAAAGGCCCACTTCATCGCTGCCTCGGAGATGCTGTGTCCCATGTCTCGAGCACCGACTATGACACCACGTTCAAACTCACTTAAATCTCTATAACCTGCCATTGTAGCAGCAGTAACCGATCTAACAACTGCGCCAGATACTTGTTGTATTGCCGGCCGGAGTGGCCGTGCGGTTCTAGGCGCTGCAGTCTGGAGCCGAGCGACCGCTACGGTCGCAGGTTCGAATCCTGCCTCGGGCATGGATGTGCGTGATGTCCTTGGGTTAGTTAAGTTTAATTAGTTCTAAGTTCTAGACGTCTGATGACTTCAGAAGTTAAGTCGCATAGCCACTTGAACCATTTTGAACTTGTTGTATTATACAGGGTGGCCCATTGATAGTGACCGGGCCAAGTATCTCACGAAATCAGCATAAAACGAAAAAACTACAAATCGAAACTCGTCTAACTTGAAGGGGGAAACCAGATGGCGCTATGGTTGGCCCGTTACATGCCGCTCCCATAGGTCAAACGGATCTCAACTGCGTTTTTTTCATATAGGAACCCCCATTTTTATTACATATTCGTGCAGTACGTAAAGAAATATGAATGTTTTAGTTCCGGGCCGTTCGCCGGATAGTTACGTTATTTAAGGAAACAGGAAGTGTTCAGCCATATGTGAAACGCCAACCACGACCTTCAACAAATGATGATGCGCATCAGGTGTTTTAGCTGCTGTTGCGGCTAATCCGCACATCAGTAGGAGACAAATTGCTCGAAAATCGGGAATCTCAAAAACGTCGTTGTTGAGAATGCTACATCAACATCGATTGCACCTTTACCATATTTCTATGCACCAGGGATTGCATAGCGACGACTTTGAACGTCGTATACAGTTCTGCCACTGGGCACAAGAGAAATTGCGGGACAATGACAAATTTTTTGCACGAGTTCTATTTAGCAACGAAACGTCATTCACCAACAGCGGTAACGTAAACCGGCATAATATGCACTATTGGGCAACGGAAAATCCACGATGGCTTCGACAAGTGGAACATCAGCGACCTTGGCGGGTTAATGAATGGTGCGGCATTATGGGAGGAAGGATAATTGGCCCCCATTTTATCGATGGCAATCTAAATGGTGCAATGTATGCTGATTTCCTACGTAATGTTCTACCGATGTTACTACAAGATGTTTCACTGCATGACAGAATGGCGATGTACTTCCAACGTGATGGATGTCCGGCACATAGCTCGCGTGCAGTTGAAGCGATATTGAATAGCATATTTCATAACAGGTGGATTGGTCGTCGAAGCACCATACCATGGCCCGCACGTTCACCGGATCTGACGTCCCCGGATTTCTTTCTATGGGGAAAGTTGAAGGATATTTGCTATCGTGATCCACCGACAACACCTGACAATATGCGTCAGCGCATTGTCAATGCATGTGCGAACATTACGGAAGGCGAACTTCTCGCTGTTGAGAGCAATGTCGTTACACGTATTGCCAAATGCATTGAGGTTGACGGACATCATTTTGAGCATTTATTGCATTAATGTGGTATTTACAGGTAATCACGCCGTACCAGCATGCGTTCTAAGAAATGATAAGTTCGCAAAAGTACATGTATCACATTGCAACATCCGAAAAAAAATGTTCAAACGTACCTACGTTCTGTATTTTAATTTAAAATACCTACCTGTTAGCAACTGTTCGTCTAAAATTGTGAGCCATATGTTTGTGACTATTACAGCGCCATCTGTCACAAAGCGGAAAAACTAAACTAAACTAAAGCATTCATATTTCTTTACGTACTACACGAATATGTAATAAAATATCAGGGTTCCTTTTTAAAGAAACTGAGTTGATATCCGTTGACCTATGGCAGCGCCATCTATCGAGCCAACCATAGCGTCATCTAATTTCCCCCTTCAAGCTAGACAAGTTTCGTTCTTTGTAGCTTTTTCGTTGGACGTTTATTTCGTGAGATATTTGGGCCGGTCACGATCAATGGACCACCCAGTGTAGGCGTTGCCGACAGCGGCGCGTTATTCTGCCTGTTTACATATCTGTGTATTTGAATACGCATGCCTACACCAGTTTCTTTGGAGCTTCAGTGTGTATCTGTTAAATGATGATTATGTTATAAATGGCCCTGGACAAATAGCCTGAAGCAGTATGCAACACAACGCTAAATAGACAAAGGTCTCCTAGGTTCTTTCCGATGACTTGTGGAAGAAAATGCTAAACATCAACAAGGCAGAGTTGAGCTGCAATTCAGTATTTTCATTCAGCTGCACACTTACGAAATGTAATGACGTTACTTCGACAATTTTTGTCAATCCTAAGTTGTAGTAGAGATCTCGTGACTGAAAAGACTGGGCGAATTGTGGAAATTTTTCTGTGAGCTTGGTCTGTCCATGAATGGTTAGTCTGACATCTTAATTGGGAGACCTAAATTTACATCGTTGACTCACAGATAAAATATAGTGAATTAAATTATGGAATTGCTCTGCATCTCCAATACTCTGACCGACAGACAGATGTCCCCTACATGTTCAAATCGCAAATGGTTCTAACTGCTCACGAAAAACGAATTTGTTTGACGACACCTAGGTATGATACAGTGTATATCTGACTGCTGCGATAGCGGAACTGAAGCAAAGGAGGAGCTATCCGCCGCGATTGGAATGTAACTGGAATACATTCTATCGGAGCGAGGGAAAATAAATACTGGAACTGTCAAACCGCTATTGAACGTGAATTCCGTAAAACATATGGAGTCATATATCTCTAGAGGCGCATACAAGCTCTGTATCACGTAGAACTGATGTTGTATTCGACGTAAATGGTATACCAACGTACTGTTAAGGTGTATGCGGCGCACTGCCGCCGTGCCGTGGGTAGTACAGATTACTTAACAAAGATATTGTACATGCCTTGGTACGGAGAAAACAATGTGTCAGCATGATGAAGTATTCATAAAGTCTGATTTATAGGACTAGGAAGCACGATATATTAAAAAATTCTTAGAGTGTGTGCCCGTAGTTAAGTAGTGCCGTTGTAATTGGTTGACTGGCGTGCCAGCCACGGGAGCAGAGGCGCAGTGTCGTCTTCGCTTATCCCCCTCTGCGCCTTGGGCACGTGGATGGGACGGGAGATGGGTGTGGCGAGAGGGGGGTGGGGGCGAGGGGGGAGCTCAGCCAACGGGCAAGACAAATCGAGCTTTGAAATCGTGATGTTTTGTTTATCCACGTGCGAGGACAAGCTGTTTTCGTCAAGCTCTACTGTGCAGTGCCCCAATCAGTGGCTACGTAACACCATTGGGCACATGGACCAGACCAGGAGGAGTCCAATCAATTTTTTTTGCTTTAGAGTTTATAACTTAACCTAACCTTTAAATAAAGAAGTTGTGGTAGTCCTCTTTCCACGGCCATGATGATATCAAGAAAAGTACTTTGGGGCATGTAGTGCCCTGTATACCTGTATATATGATATATAGCGCTATGTATAATGTAGTGTTGGGAGAGCTGATACTAACGTCACACGGGCTAGAAGTACAGGTGATAAGTTCGTTTTAATTGAAACGTAGGTCTGGTGCGTATTTTGTCGTTAAATAAAAATTGTTGTAGGTTGAATATCTGTGCAGTTTTTTTAGATTACCGCGACTTGAGGTTGTTTGACCGATATTTAGACATACGTCTTCCTGAAAAAAAAAGGAAAAACTGTTTGTGGAAGAAATTGATAAAATTGATAAAAACCCCATATTTACGTGCGTCGCCTTAAATATCAGTAAAATTATAAGTATTTGCGGAATGCTGGGTGAAAATCGATGCAATTTGACTAAAAGCTGTAAATAGCGTCGTATGTTGGTGTTTGTTATCAGACATTTAAAGCTATTTATTTTACTTATGTGTCTTCAGAATCGATAAAATAGCAGCTAAATCCGTATTTAAGAGTGTTCTCTTTAAAAAAAAATCGGTAAAATTAGTTATGGATCTGTGCGTATATGCCAGCCGTTAGAGTTCACGGTGGTTTACTTGGAAAGGTATGTTGTTACGAGTAGGCAGGGATTAACTGACGAAACCACTTAACGAACGCGGCCTAGCTTAAACAGATTGTGAAGCAAAATGTTTAACCCTCATAGTGAAAAATCTCATACGTATCCTCAAATTACCAACTAGTCAGTCGGACTTACTAAAGGGGGCTGGGGTATCGTGACAGGAAATAGAGATGATAGACGGATGCCAGCAAATTTAATACACGTCTTGCAAATTGCAACATATGTTTTAGAGAAGACTCAAAACGTAAGATTCTACACGACAAAGAAATAATCGAAACTATTACGAAAAAAGCTCCACGTCCCCCAGCAAACAAGATGAAACACAAAGACTTAAACTGAAAGCTGGTCTGATCGAATTTTGCAGACAAATCCTTAAGTTCAAGGTTGAGTTCACCAGGTTAGATGTTTATAAATGATTTGTTCCCGACAGCTGCGCGACGCCACAGAATCAAACTAACTAGTCATCCGTACTGCCAGTACTGTGGAATGGTTGGCACTGCCGTACACCGAACAGTAGGTTGCTCCAGAATTGTAGGTTTATGGTAATGGATAATGTTTAAACCGGCAAGTTTGCTGTCAACCACTGTTAAAGAAATAAACACCAAGAAAAAATGCATATGGACGTAAAAACATTTCCCGCATCCAAGACAACACTCACATGGCTCAAACATTGTTTTATAAACTACACCTTCAGCGAGGGAGGAGAGTCTATATGTGACCTGCACAACAGTTGAAGACGAAAAACAAGAAATACTGAACAACAAATGGAAAAGAGAGAAGTTGTTACCATTGAAACATCTAATTTAAAGTCAATGTAAAAGTTTTGTGATGCCTGTTGATGAATAAAATAAATAAATAAATAAAAGTGGTAGGGCGTCTTGTCACGGTCCGTGCTGCTCCCCCTGTCGGAGGTTCGGGTCCTCCCTAGGGCATGGGTGAGTGTTGTCCTTAGCGTAAGTTAGTTTAAGTTAGATTAAGTAGTGTGTAAACTTAGGGACCGATGACCTAAGCAGTTTAGTCCCTTTAAATGTTACCGCAAAAAACTTACAGACACAGAGGCAGGCCCCATTTAGCAGTTAATCTGCGTAGCGGTGAGACGTTGGTAACGTAGCAAGAACGAATAGCGTAGGTGCAAATTTCTTGAATATTACAGAATTTACACTTGTACTACAAAGATGACGGTTGAGCAGGATTCGGACCGTCGCCTCAAACATGTTCACCTTACGCGCACCACTTTACCGTAATAAACTGTAACGGCTGCCGTCTACGCACAGACACATCAGGTACATAATGGACGCGTAAACCTTCTCTTGCGATTTTCTTGGAATTGCCAGAGTATTGCACCTTACTACTTACTCATTATGTTGTTTTAATGGCCTACTAAATGTGTGCAAAGTTTGAAGTAAATCCGTGCTCCCATTGCCGTGGTCTCTCCTTGTTAATATTTTGATTGTTTGTATCTCGAAACTGTGAAAGTCTAAATTTTTCAATCTTTGTTCGATTTCTGCGTTTATTAGGGAAAATTATGGGAACAAAAAAACGAAAATCGTTTATTTCAGAAACTGGTTATTTTGAGCGGTTTTAAAACTCACATTAAACTAGCGTTGAAAAGAACCGATACAACCGAAAACCGGTTGTTTCGACGATAACGGCCATCCCTGTTTCAGTATGTACCGAAACTGCAGGCACTTACCTGAAAATAAACAAAGAAATTAACTATTTAGCTTTATGTTGTGAGCTGATAGTTAAAACCTTACGACTAGCCTTCGTGCAGCAAACCTGGCTGCCTAGCAACTGTGACTACTGCGGACGAGCCAGTTCCCCGAAGCAATACGTGTCGCTAAGGCGACGGCAATAACACAGGGCAAGACGCGGCAGCGGGGAGCAATGGATCGATCTTTAATTTAGATTCAGGTGTGATTAATCACTCGCTCAATGCCGCGAGAGCGATTAACGCCGCGTGTATGATCGGGGCGCTTTGTCATCGCAGAAACACGCTCAGCAGGACATGTCATCCTGAATACACGACTCTGACCTCGGAATGAGCTATTTGCACACGAGTGAAAAGTTACTGCTAGAGCGCATGTGAAAAAGCAAGGGAAGACAGTTGATTAGATGTAGTATAGTGAACGAAGAAGCAATTAATTAACTGCGTAGGGTTGTTTTTTATCGTGAGGTAGATTAAATAAAATTACCCTGTGTTGCACTTTCTCATATCGTGGCACGAAACATGGATGTCGCAAAGGCCTAAATCGTGTCTTGTCTCGTCCACACTAAAATATCTTGCACAGCACGTGCTTATTCGTACTCATTTTGCAAAATATTATTTTTGAATTTTTCTTTGTTGTCACATGATAACTTTCATGATTTTGTTACGCATTGTACCTCTATTAACTTCTTGCGTCTGTAGCAGGAGGTAATATGGAGCGAGAACTGGGTCTTGGAAAGGCGGACTAGCACTTCCAAATTTTTATTAAAACTAGACATTCATACAAATTAATAAATCGTTAATCAGCATCTTCCTTTCTTGTGTACACCTTCTGGGGATCGTCATTTTTTTTCTGTTTTCCGACTTTCCCTATTTATTGCCAATAAACAAACTGCCTTCAATTAGTTGCAAAGACGGAACAAACCTCCAAGAACCTTCTGTGGGTTATACGTCCCAGTGGACATCTAGCAAATAACTTTCAGTTAAATACTTCACGGAAACCCGCAACTGATTAGAACTACATCTTGTTAAAATTTTAATTTACTTGAAATTACTTAACCAAAAAATTGTAAAAGCATATTGATCATTTACATGATTAAAATTTATTTGAAACTGCTTGAGCATCAAAATGCGTACAACCATAATAATTATTTACACAACTCGGTATAACAGTCACAGTTTTCTATTAACCATGAAATAGTAATTAAGAAATTTTTTTTACAAATTTTTGTCCACCCCTCACACACCAGGCAATGAAAGCATCTCACGTACTGTCACGATAAGGTATGCTTTAACAACCCTTAAGGTTACATTAACTTACCAACTCTTGGCAAGGATTAGCAAATTTCTTTCGACTGTAGCTTTGTTTAAAAATACCAGACGCCCCAGTAGCTTCAGACCCGTTGCAGAATACAGCGGCAAATGGCGCTAACAATATTCACTGGAGGTCCACGAATGACACATTATATCAGACATTTCATCAAGTAATCACCTTAATCCTTTGTTGCCCATACGTCACTCAGCGTACCATTGTCGTACCAAATCCGACAGCGTCCGCCTAAGGCACATCTCCATATGCATAGCCGACGTTGAAATCTCTCTCAGGGTCCACTGAGTGCCTTTAGGCAGACAATCCGTACTGTGCGTACCCAGGAGGAATCCGCCGTCTCCTCGTGCCAGCTTACACTGACGGCCACTCTGCGCCACCAGCTCCGGTTTCGGGACGGAATGGCGCCGCCGCCAAGCGTGACAGACGTTTGCCATCACAAATGTGCCACTCCATGGCACACGTCTTAGAATTGTAGGGATCATTCTCAGTTCAAAAATTGGTTATCGGTGGTGTTCTCTTATGTCCGACTCTTTTAGTCAGTGGTCTTGTTTTCGCATATGATACTGGACTTTGTTCTTCAATACATTATGATAATTTTTCCACAACTTCCTACAGTCATGGTTTAACTCCGAAATCTTTGACGTCGTTTTTGTTTTTTCCATTCACAAACACGCAGGAAATTCTCGCGAAAAGTCAAGAAAATCTTGACGTACTTAATTAAACTTGAATATGCCATTTCTGTTTCCATGTTGTCGAAGCAGGCGGGACATGTAACTGAAAAAAAGACTGGCAATAATATTTAACTTCTACACTTCGCGGAATGCGAAAAACAAATAAACTTGATGGCAGAACTGTAAATACACAGCCTGACAATAACAGTGGAGAACCCAGAAGGGGAGGAGAAAACGAAATGGAACTTCTCCGGTGTACAGGATATATTGTTATTTCAGTGATTACGGAAGTGAGTCAGATTGAGAAGGAACTTGATAGTTTGACCCCATTCATTACTATGACATTGCGCCCACTCGAGCCTCGATGCTTGCGCTGACTCATTTGGGAAGGGTGTTATGGAGCCGTTGTGCCCTCTCTTGAGCGAAACTGCACTACGATTGTTGTACCTGGTCCCTGATATACTTCATGCACTGGGACGGAGTTGGCGTCACAGCTGGTCCCACTGATGTTGTGTCAGCCCAAGTCTTGGGATCTTGTTGGCCGCAAGAGTGCCTCGACGTGAAGCAGACAGCTCATAGAGTAAACTTGGGATAAGAGGACGAGCATTGTCCTGTTGAAAAATGTCACCACGGTACTGTCACTTGAGAAGTAACACGTTGTATGGAAGCAGCATACTCACGCCATATAGAATTCGTATGCCTTCCATTGTGTGCCAGCCTAGTCTTCTGTAACTAGCTGTGACGTCACGAATGTTGCGCAATACCTTAAAAGTAAAGTAAATAATCTGAAAAGTTAATAGCATGTCAGGAATGATGCTAAAATGATAATGTGTTAAGTTTCAGTTTAGTAACTTTAACAGTTATCGAAATTTGGACGTTTTACGTAAAAATCATCGGCGCAACAGGAAGGATCTTGAAACTTCAAAATTTATATTCGGATTCCTTTTTCATTGTAATTTAATGGAAACAGCATGCTGGATCTCACAAAGTAAAATTTTGGTTGAAATCATGATTTTCTGTTTTTGTGTCCTAAAAGTACGGAAGTAAGATAGATTAAGGAAGTGATTAGATAAAGCTAAGATGTTTAGATTTAGGTAGAATGGAGATACTCTATACTAAAAAAGATGTGAGAAGTTTCCAAAAGGTAGCTATAAAACTATAGCTGTAGCGTCTTTCCGAAGGGCATGTTCAGAGCTCATCTATTGCGTGCAGTGCAACCAAAAATTTCTCTCGCCAAAAGTACTTAACCTAGCCACATCAGAATTTTATTATAGATACTTACCTGTGTGCTGATTGCATAATTAAATTGAGAGCTTCATTGGCCTTCAGCGAATGAAGCAATTGGTTATTTAGTAACTCGGAGTGGTTCTCTACTAGCCTCAGCGGCTAGCCAGGGAGGCAAATGTCGGCTGCGCCATCTGCGAGCCACACCGCGGCATTATAAATAAGAGCACTGCGAGCAAGAGTCAGGCCCCAGTTCTCTTCTCGATATGTATCAGCGCGCACTCAGTGTCGGAAGCCGTGTCGCGTTTGTGCAGTTGCAAGGAACAGCCTTGGACGCCGTGTTACGTAACTCGGTATGCACGTAACAATGAGTTCGCTTTGGGGTAAAGTGTTAATTGCGGAACGACTCCAGTGATTTATTCTCAGTTTGCGTATGTCGTACTTTCACGTGTCGCCGGAGGACAGACCTTCTATCATTACTAGCGTGGCGTTTGATGAGTATTAACATCAAATTTTGGCGAGCATTCACTTTGAACATTTACATCGATAACGATTATTGAACAGTTTCTTTTCTAGGGATAATAGGATCCGCGAAATAGACTCTGAAGAGCTCTGATAGTACAATAGCTGATAATAGCAGTGCTTGGTTAAACATTTATCTGGAATTTTACGCTTTATCGTTTTCAGAATATAGTGAAAATTGTTATAGCAAAGTGCATTTTCTATTAATCCCAGACATCCTAAATCCTCAGAGTAATGAACTTCAATGATCAATAACTTTATTTCTCCATCAGAGTGGGCACAGTGAACTTAAATTACAGGCATCAAGTTTTCGTTAATCACTTTCTGGTTGCCAACATTGTAGCCTGCGTTGAGAACGGCAACATACAATAGAAATAAAATTCTCCTCCCGCTGCCCCACAACGTGAGGATGAAAGAAGTTCGTGACCTACCATTGTGTCGTCAGAGCTCCCTTAATCACCACCAGCAGCGGAAAGTCATACCCGATGGTTCACGACGCGATGACGCCAGGCGTTAACACTATTCTGCCCCTCCAGAACACTGGGAAAATGATACCTCTCCCCAGGGTGCCGCCATACTCTCCGAAGATGGTCATCCTGTCTAGTGCCGAATCATGATTCATAGCTGAACTCAATGCTTCCCGATCACGGCACCACTCCCAAAGCAGCCATTTGTGTTGCGGTGTTAACTGCAGCCTACGCACGGGATGTAATTCCTTAGTCAGGCTGCTGCTAGTGTCCTGCCAGTAGTGTTATACGACACAGAATTTCCCAGAGAGTCCATTACTTGCTCTCGGACGCCGAGCGCAGATGCGGAAAGGTGACTGTGGCTTGGTGCACAATACGGGGATCCTCCCTTGTAGTGATCAGACGTAGTCGCCTGGAACCTTTACGACAAGTATGCCTGCCCATACGGTCCCATGCAGGGCAACATTGGACCAGTGTCACATCCAAATGACCCACAAATCCGGATATTGCACGAATCGACCACCCGGCCAAATGGAGACCCACAATGAAACCCCTTTCAATCTGTCAGGTTCTGATAACGCTGTCTCACACGAGTACACGGCGTCTCCCCTTCACAGTGATCACTCAATATCTGACACTATTCACGTCCATTACATACCCTATCAGGCCTGGTAACAACACTAAACACGAATAACACTAACGCACTCTCGTGTCCTTTCTACCTGTCACAGATAATCGTAACTCAAATTACAGTCCTTGGCCATATTATTAGACAAACCAGATTCTTTTGACAATTCATTTATTTCTCGGGTTTGATTTTGTAAAATGCTTCACCTATAATTGTTTAATAGGTTGTATATTGTTAAAGAGCTATTACTGAATGAAATGAGCGCATCTGTTGTGCTGAATTATCCTTGTGAGAGGTGATTGTTGGACGGTTGCCACTTACAGTTTTGAGAAAGCAACAGCTGACGTGTTTGAAGTATAAGAGCGTTATTAACATCCGCCATTGTTGGTTTAGTGGTATATTTACCTTCTGTAGCCTTTAATGACTGAAGCGCCAAAGGAACTGGTATAGGCATGCGTATTCAAATGCAGAGATATGTAAACAGGCAGAATTTGTGTCATCAGCCACAGATACAGAACACTGTACGAACCTGTATTAACAGTGTGCCAAGGCGAACTGAAGCATTAATAGCTGCTAAAGGCGTTGTGACAAAGTATTAAGAAGTTAGCCCTAATTCCGCTTATTGGACATTGTTAAAAACAACAACAATATAGAAACTGTGTGGCTTATCAGTTATTAATAATCTGTAATGTATAAAAAAAGTTAAATCACTTAATTTAGACTGATCAAAATAATCTTTTCAGCTTTCTGTACCTCGTAAATTCGTATTGTGTTAAGAGTTCAACGTGCGTCTAATAATGCGGCCAGGGACTGTATATAACTACTGTCGATGGTCTGTAAGTGTACAAAGTTACAGTGGCATCCAACGTTGTCATCCTTGTGCTTCGCTATTTTTGTCGCGCAGCATATATGATTGACGTTGACCGATCCTAAATGGACCAACACACTTACTGAAGATAACCTACTTCCGAAATAATTAAAATGTTCTAGGGACTAGTTCACTGGATGACACAATTTTAATAAAATCAAATAATAAGCCAGTTGTAGCTATATTGTCGATATACAAATTTAAGTACTAATTTCATCTATTTGAGTGCAATAAAAGGCAGACGCAATACATTCAGAGGAAATTTATCTTTCACCATTTGTTGTAATTCCTACCACAAGAGCGGTGAGGATAATTCTACTTCGGTCAAAACCAACACGTGGATACTTATTGCAAGAACTACTTCAGAGTGATTTTCTCTTGTACTCCGTCCAAACAGCATGTAAACACTCCACGGCAAATCGATTTCGGACACTTCGTGTGCTATTCAAGTACGTAACTCACTGTTAGCTACTGAAGGCGGCTGAAGCCTAGTTTGGAAATAGTTTAAGGGGCTCCGGAACGCCCTATACTTGCAATGTTAAAATAACGCTTATAAATTACATCTTTCCTCACAAAGTATTTGAGGTAGGAAGTTGAACTTTTTACAGATTATTTATTGGAATATGGGCTACAACTTAACACAGGGATTTTACAAAATTTTAGTTCAGTTATTAAAGATGATTTTTTTTCAATTGTAATGAAAATTCACAACATTTTTTTGCAATTTTTTATTTATATATTCAAAAATATACAGTTTTTTTGGAAAAAGGCTGTGTTAAATTATGCAGAAGGTACTGTGTAACATTTACTGAAAGTTTGAAACAAATATGTTTGGAAGATCCTTAGAAAACATGTAATTAGTATGAGAAAATAAAAGTTTTGGGAATCGAGCGACAAAGATTAGATTAACTTTTTAGTGCATTCCAGGTCCATAGGATGGATTATCTTCATCCTCTGCAAACTCCTCCTCCAGCTTCCTCTTGTTGCTCCTCCTGTTTACTCTTGCTTGTATTTCTAGACTCTTTACAGCCCTGTCTGCAGCCCGAAGGCGTTCCTTGTCTAAAGCAAGCATCGCTCGTTGTTGTGTTCGTAGATTTTGCTACCATTTTCTTCAGTTGCAGTTACTGCAACATTGTTCCAAAAGGTGGTCATGTATGAACACTTATCACATTTCAGTTGTATTTCACTAGCAAGTCCTACGTGCTTTATTATGGAGAGTTCCAGACCAACTTCACTACAATGAATACATCTTACACAGTTTGAAAAAATTCCTTTGGGAACCGACATATCAAATATTACATTCACATCCGATTCGCCCACAAAACATTCATAGTTTTCACTCATTGAACCAAGCTTCTTCTGTGAAGTATTTTCTTTCCCACTTTGACTGCTATGGGCAGGTGTACTTGAGAGGTTAGGTTCACTCACTTGGTTATCGTCTTTATTGTTTACAGTAATAACACATACCTTTGGCTTTCCAACATTTCTCCTTTTCTTAAAAGCCTTCAGAGGATTTCTAATAACTTTACTTTTACTCATTATTATACTTCAACAAAACAGAGACTCAAGAAACAGAATTAATTACGAATATTTTCGAGATAACGACAGAGTAAATAAACATGAAACAATCGACAATCACACCAGCGATATATATTGAACCATCACAGGTTAGCCACAACACATACTTTATCTCACATCACTAAAATGTACCTGATGAACACGGACGTTAATAATAACACCATTTGACAGCAGTTTAACAGCGCCACAGTGGGTCACGCCCATGTAGAACACATTTCAAAAAAAATTCAAAAATAGTTGTAGTCTTCGGAATTGAATAAATTATATATCTATTAAAAGGTAATAGTCTGCAGATTCAGAAAACGCAAAAAAGTAAAAATTGAACTTTTCATGATTTTGAGCCTTTCCGGAGCCCCTTAAGCTGATTAAGTTCCAAAAGGGACTGCAATAAATTACACCATGTCCGTACCGAAAGCAGGGCCGAGATAATTCCGCTCCAAGGGTGCAGAACAGGGGTGGCGCGAAAACTGAAAAAAAAAGAAAACTAGAAAGACAGACGGTTTAAGAATTAAGCGGGAGAGGTGCGTGATTCTTTCCACAACCTCGTGTTCCATCCTCTGCCTCCGATAGGATGCCTTTGACTGAAAACAAACCCTGTTGTCTCAATGTCATGTCTACAGTATCGTTTCGTCCAAGTAGCGTCGTAAGGAAATGACTGCTACCGATCAGACGTCTTTCGATAGCATGGTCTGTATGTCAAAGGTGCGCTTATTTCACACAGCTGTCGACCACATAACTCGCTCATGTTAAACAATGAAATTGTTGCTGTTGCGGAATCACAGGGTATCAGAGGTCACCGAGCTATCAAAATAAAAACGTAGCAAATATTCCACTTAACCGAAGGACTCTTAATTGTTGCCGACTGAGGACTGGAGCGAGGCCCGACAATGGAGGAAATAAGAAAAAAAAGTGTATTTTATGCGTAATTTACTTGTCCTTTCATTCAATGAACGAGTGGAGAAAAAAATTAAAGAATAACAGTTTAGACGAGAAAAGGGGGGGGGGGGGGGAGGGGGTGGCGTGGCAGCTCAGTTTTGCCATATGCGCAGGTATACCTCGGTACGGCTCTGATTTGTATGAAGACAATAAAAATAAAGAATGGGGGACACCAAAACAAAGGAATAAAGAACACAAAAACTATTTAGCACGCCTTTTCGTTCACAGAAAACATCTACCTCAAGAATATCATCTGGATAAATACTATCACCGCCTTGTAAGTTTCTCTAAGTCATCTCTGGACATTATGCAAGTGCTAAAATCTTCGATTAGAAATTCAGTTTCCCGATCTTTAAGTTTTAAGTAGCGACATGTAATCCAGATGAATTTGGCGTCATCTATTTCTGGAGGGACGTTCCAGTACATGAGTGGCATCCTCACGGACACAAACAAAAAATCCTGAAAAGTAATACCTTGCGCAGAACTGCAGCTGATTCGCAAGCAAGGAAATGTACGCATAATTGGACGAAACAGCACATGTAATACATATATTACACGTGCTGTTTCGTCCAATTATGCGTACATTTTATGTGTGTGTGTGTGTGTGTGTGTGTGTGTGTGTGTGTGTGTGTGTGTGTGTAATGATAAACCACTAAGCGATAGAAGATACGACGACTGTATGCGTAGAAATAGGAGTTAACTATCACTGAAGAAGAAATCACTGATTTGCACAAAGGCGAGCCGTGCGAATGACACTGTGCTCGGTAAAACTTTAGGGCGAGCTAGACAAAGTGACATAACATATTAACTACTCGGTGGAGATGAATGGAACTGCGGGAGCATGTTGCCAAAGGTCTCCCAGTCGTACACAGAAGGTCGGACGTCACGTGGCGTGAGGTCATCGTGACTGCAGCGCCAAAACGCGCTGGCCCTACAACACAAGGTTGATGAAGGAACGGTAGAAGCAGTTGGACTTTGCACTGTGGAAGTGTTCTGCATTAAAACAGACGAGTGACTTCAGAATGGGATGAATCATCGGGAAGATGGAAGAAGGGCGAAGTGTCGCGATTGTAGCCATGAGTTTGCTACTGCTCACAGCATCGTTTCATCTGCATGGCGCGTGTACTGAACTACAGGCACTGCCATGCCAAGGAGGAGGTGTTCATCGACGGAAAACCACAGCAGCAGACGACCGCCACGTTGTGCAAAGGCAGGAAGGGTCCCACGTCAAACAGAGGATACAATCGCAACCATATTTAACAGGGCGGCAAGGTACACAATCCCACGCTCCACAGTCGCAGGGCGACTGCTTAGGGGTGGTCTCTTTGCCCGACGACAAATACGTTGTGTTCCGTTCATACCCGCACATCAGATGCGCGGTTTCGATGGTTTCAAAAGCATAGGGAATGGACCAACGAGAAATGGGGTCGCGTGCTCTTCTCGGATGAGAGCAGATTCAATCTCACTAGTGATTCTAGATGGATGCTGCATGGGCATACTAACCTCCACATATCTGAGCACGTTACGCTCGCCGGACAGTCTTACTGTGACTCTGTACTCCTTCCCCATGTGCGGCTTTTTAGGGGTGTATTTCGCCCTGACTTCATTTTTAGGGTTCCGTGGCTTGGTGTGTGCAAACGGAACCTTTATAGAATCGCTTTGTTGTCCGTCTGTATGTCTGTCTTTCTGTCTGTATGTCAAGAAGACTTTTTCTCAAAAACAGGTAGACGAGTCAAGTTCAAATTTATGCCACATATTAAAGTCTATGGTCCTTTGGCCTTATAAAAATTTTAAGCTTCTGAGTTGGTTCAGTCAAAAGATACGGCCATTCATGTCACATATTTTGATACTCGAAAACTCAGTGATTAAAACATGTAGGGTACTGCAATTTTGTCATATGATGACATGATGCAGACCGTGGCTGTTATTTGAAGACAAATGTTGATGGTGTTGGGACAGCAACCAGCCACAAATTTACTTTCAGTTCCTTTATTCAAAGGGTACCGTTACCGGTTTCGAATCGTTGTGATTCATCATCAGACGGTTCACACGCTTTCCTTATGACATGTGGTGTGCTTTTTACAGATTAATTGTTCTAAAATATAAATAATACATAATTATAAGCACGCCATCGTTGCGTTACAAATTTTAGTTGCATGTGACTTTCGTGAAACGTCGGTTTCGAGTGTCTGCTTTCATAACATTCGTCCAACAGATGTGAATACATTCCCACTGCATTCTTATTGTTGCACAAGTAAATTTTTCTCACTGAACGCTTTAGATTAGTCACTGAGAAGATTTCTACCACGCACCACATGTTTTGATACATAAAAAGAGCTTAAAAACATATTAGTATCAAAGATGCTATGATATATCGTAACATTTGAAGATTTCCTGTGTTTGCAAAGGATCATATATTCACTTACGCAACTGAAATCCCTTTTACACTAGTACAGAGACATTGATTTTTTGAGTTCATACTGTTACATTAATCATAAAGTTGTTTTTTTAGTATTGTATAGGTAAAATAGTACATTATTTAATTACATTTAGCATCATGAGAATTTTAGTAACATAAAAATTTGCTACTTGATCTGCAGATAGGCATACTAATATTATTTGCTTTGGAGGTTGGAAAATAATTTTTGGAAATTTTTCAGAAAAAGGGTGTTAGCTAATTCTGTTTGTTCATTAAGCATATAGTCTGGGGTGCTATTTTTGTGTGTGTGTATTTCTATTTCTTCCAGTATAGTCATAGAGGCTCCTTTTTCTGCTAGATGTAAAAATTTTAAGTTGTTCTCAATGTTTCCCACTGAATGATTTTCTTCAGCAATATGGGCTGCAAATGTAGGGTACTCCCCGTTGACCTGGAAGCATTAAATTTGGCAAGGAGCAAAGTTTCATAGAATAAGTAAAGTAAAAATCCCAAAATTGTTATTATATAAAACGAAAAAAAATTTTTTTTCATTTTTCTTCCGTCTGTCTGTTTGTTTGTCCGTCTGTTACAACCGCTTTTTCTCTTGAGCAGATTGGCGTATCATGTTCAAATTTATGTCACATGCTAAGGTCTAGGGTGCTTTGACGGTATAAAAATGTTAATCTTCTAAGTCAGTTAAAAAAAAAAGATATGACTATTTATGTCACATATTTTGAAATTCGCAAACCCATTCATCAAAACCAGTAGGGTACTTCTCGTTGACGAACAATCATAACATCTGCAAAGACGCACAGTTTCACACTAAAATAATCCGAAAATTGTTAATTTGTAATTATATCTCACGAAAGGAATATTTTTTATCATTTTTTATCCATCTTTCTATCTGTTCTCTGTTAAGACCCCTTTGACCCAGGAACAGGTTTGCGTATCAAGTTCAGATTTCTGTCACATACTACAATCTATGATACCTTGGCAGTGAAAGCGCTTAAGCTTGTAAGTCAATTCAGCCGTTAATGTCATATGTTTTGAAACTCGCAAACCTGCTTGTCAGAACCTATAGCGTTGGTTTGGAATAATTAAATTCGGCAAGAAGCAAGGTTTCACCGTACAGGTCATGGAAAACAATCCAAAACTTGTTAATTTGTCATTATATAACACGAATAAATACCTTTTGTTATTTTTTATCCGTTTGTCTGTCTGTCTGCTGTTAAGACCCTTTTTCTCGTGAATAGCTTGGCGCATCAAATCAAATGTATGTTACTTATTAAGGTCTCTAGTCACTTGGCGGTGTAAAAAATGTAAGATTTTAAGTCAGTGCAATAATTTATTTCACATATTTTGAAATTGACAAACCCACTCATCAAAACCTATAGGTAGGTCTGGAATAAAGAAATTCTGCAAGAAGCAAGGTTAGACAGTACAAGTAAAAAAGAAAAAAACCTAAAAACTGTTAAATAATAATTACTTCATATAAAAAATATTTTTCGGCCATCAGAACATACTTCGCATTCATCAGCGATCAAAAGCGTAACAGACGAACATGCAAACATGAAATGTATTTTTTTGTGAGTAAATAAAAAATATTTTCTTAAATCCTGAAGTCCCCTGCTCGCTTCTGTTTGAATGTTCGGGTTGGTCTGAGGAATTGCTGTAGAGATTTTGATAAGGCCTTGGAATTCCTGGGACCGATAAAATTAATTCTGCGCAGATCCATCAGTGATCAAGACCTGCTAGCACTTGGCCAATTTTTAAGGAAAATAACGCGCGGCAGCTTCGAACAGCACAGGTTGAGGAGCTCTTGGAACAGGAGAACATTCGCATCATGTACTGACCTCAACGTTGCCCCGACTTAAATCCATCGAACGCGTGTAGGATGCGTTGGGGAGACGTCTGAAAGAACAGACACCACGCATTCATATAATTGATACGCCTCTCTGGGCAATGTATCCACCTTCTTCATTGTGGATGCACCAATACGTCCGACCTCCTATGGAAATCTTAGAGTAGCAAACGTGGAGTAAGCAGACCGGGACTGCGGATAGGTGGCGCTTGATGGGAGTGTGGATCGGCCATGCGGCGCGATACCGCTGTGTCCTGGATGGCGCAGTCATTAACTTACCTACCTAGTAAGCAGGAACTCCCGGGTTCGAATCCCGGTCCAGTACACATTTTCGCTCGTCGTCGCTGATTCCACGTAATGTCCCGATGCAGCTGACAGCAATTCATCGACATCGAGTGTTTGTCTGTAAATAGTCCCTGTACATGCCCTAATCTCCTCTATTGTATTCCATTGATCACTACGCTAGATATGCGGAGGCATAATGGTATCAGTAGCCCTCAGTGGTCCACAACTCCACAACAGGCCACAGCAGCCCACCCAACCCACCGCCGCCCCACACCGAACCCAGGGTTATTGTGCGATTCAGCCCCCAGTGGACTCCCCCAGAAACGTCTCATACCAGACGAGTGAGTGTAACCCCAAATATTTGCGTAGTAGAGTAATTATGGTGTACACGCACGTGGAGACAGTGTTTGCGCAGTAATCGCCGATACAGTGTGAGTGAGGTGGAATAAGGAGAACCAGCCCACATTCGCCGAGGCTGATGGAAAACCGTCTTAAAAACCATCCACACACTGGCCGTCACGCCGGGCGGATTCGTGCCGGGGACTGACACGCCTTCCCGCTCGGGAAGCAGCGCGTTAGACCGCGCGGCTAGCCGGGCGGGCTTACATATAGTACTGAGAGGTGCACAAATACTCTTTCCAGCCCGCCTGCCTGCCTGCCCCTATCAGCACCGCAACCATTAAATGGCTCTGAGCACTATGGGACTTAACATCTATGGTCATCAGTCCCCTAGAACTTAGTAGTACGTAAACCTAACTAACCTAAGGACATCACACAACACCCAGTCATCACGAGGCAGAGAAAATCCCTGACCCCGCTGGGAATCGAACCCGGGAACCCGGGCGCGGGAAGCGAGAACGCTACGGGCGCAGGAAGCGAGAACGCTACCGCACGACAACGAGCTGCGGACCCGCAACCATTAAAGCGACTCAACCTGCCGCGACGGAGTCACAAGAGTGCACGTGTAATGAAGCGAAGTGGTTAAAGCAGGCCAACCTGGGTTTCAACAGGCATGGCAAGCTTCACGGGACGCATACAGCCTGCTGCTCCTGACAACAGGTTGCACTGTCTCTCCAGCACGACTAGAATATCCAAGTATATGTTTGTGTAGATAGCTTCACTGCACCTCAACTATCTTAACGGTAGGAGAAGCAAAATGAAGAAACCAAATTTAAAGGAGACTGTAGAGAAATTACGAGTTGGGTAATATATATGAGTCACGAAAAACAGCTCAAATCCAGCATGGGAAAAGTTTTCGTGTGTTTATGAGGCAGCTTCAAATAAATCGGTAGGTATCTCGCAACGTAAATTGAATAGAAAGTTAGTAAATCCTCATTCGGGTACCTCGAATATATTACGACACGTACGTAAATTTGACCAGCACTTTCCTCATTTCATAGTCTCCTTTAAAAAAAAAAAAAAAAAAAAAAAAAAAGAGGGCAAAGACTTAGTGGCTGAGAAGTTCGTGTAAATGTGTGCTAAGGACCTGAGGTTCGTGCTAAGGACTTGAGGCCGTTTAGTAGTATACAGGCTTCCTAAATTAAGAGCAGCCATTGACGGAAATAAGCCAAATATATGGCTCAGTCTGGTTTGCTGGTGTGCAACGTAGTGTGAAGAGTGCTTACATGAAGAAAAGCTTCTTCTTTCAGACATGTACTTTTAGATTAACATAATATGAAAATCAAACTTCGTATTTGCTAAAATGCATTTTGGGAATTTAGAATTAACTATTTTGGCCAATTGCAATGAATTGAGCGAACGCGCAGTACATGTGCGGCAAAAGTAATTAAAATTGTCATAACTACCATCATAGTTGGCTGAAACACATTAATGTTACTGAATGTAGACTTCCAAGATGTTACTTTAGTTGGAATTGCAGTGCAACAGACATCTTCAGATTCTTACGTGCAAGGTATCTCAATTTTCAGAGATGGTTCTGCTTTTAACAGATGGTTCGAACTGAGAGTAGCCAGTGTTAGTCGAAAGAGGGTGAAGTTGCAGAGAAAACAGTTCATATCGAAGTAACTAAATGAGACCGAAATATGCTGAAGAGGGAGATAAGGACAATTTTCTGGGTTTCAATGACTCAGAATCAATATAAATAGTGTATTGTCCCTCGTCTTTTGATACTCGGGTGTAAAACGTCCGAACCTTACTCATAGCACCACAGTGAAAGCGTACAGAATAAACTGCTACGTAGCGTAGCACCACGGGAAGACGGACAGGCAAGCAATATCCCTTTAGTCTGCTTGGGTTGGGCGTACCTTGGCTTCGATGGGAGCACAGCAGCTCATCCGTTCGGCTGATAACGTGCGGCAGCTTGCCTGCCTGGCTAACAGACAAGCACGGGCAGGTTAAAAGCGAAATGTGTACAGCTCTGGATGTACCGCAGCACTTCCATACGCGCCAACGACCATCCAGCAACTACCAACTACGCTATTGGAGGAATGGAACGATCTACCACAAGAACATATTACAAACCACGCTGCAATGCATGCATTGCCACCGTGGCGATCACACATCCTATTAAGAACCATGTCCCACCGTTTTTAAAGTCCAGGGGATCATCAGAAATGGCGGTGACCTCAGTGTAATTATTGTCTTTGAATCAAAATGTCATTTCTTTTCGTCTCATTACGTATTTCTTCCAGTTACCTACTGTACTATAGTGTACCATTTATTTTTATGTATGGTCCAAATTCCATCGAGCAAGGAGATTTGGCAGTAAAACAGCATGCGAAAGTTATTCTCGCCCTGATGTTTTGAGCACTAGTGTGTGTGTTCACCCAAGGATGTACACACATCAAAAAAAGTTTTGCATCACCCCGGTTCCCAGAACTCCTGAAGATAGATTTTGACTGTTGATATTGTATCATAGACACAGTCCCCTTGACTGTTCAGAGATGTCACTAAACCCGCCCAAAGATGAAAACAACCATGCATGAGCAGCGTCTATTAGACGGAGGGGTCCGACAGCCTACCAGTTCCAGTCATTCCACCAGGAAGGATGCACATGGTTCGTGTTGTCTGTAGTTCAACCACGCCTAGACGGTCAATACCGCACTTCGATCGCGTCCGCATTGTTACTTTGTGCCAGAAAGGGCTCTCAACAAGGGAAGTGTCCAGGCGTCCCGGAGTGAACCAAAGCCTTGTTGTTCAGACATGAAGGAGATTCAGAGAAACCGGAACTGTCGATAAAATGCCTCGCTCAGGCTGCCCAAGGGCTACTACTGCAGTGGATGACCGAGCCTATGGATTATGGCTCGGAGGAACCCTGACAGCAACGCCACCATTGTTGAATAATGCTTTTCGCGCAGCTACAGGACGTCGTGTTGCGACTTAAACTGTGCACAATACGCTGTATGATGCGCAGCTTCACTCCAGACGTCCATGGCGAGGTCCATCTTTGCAACCACGACACCATGCAGCGCGGTACAGATGGGCCCAACAACCACGATTGACATCACGCTCTCTTCACCGATGAGTGTCGCATATGCCTTCAACCAGACAATCGTCGGAGACGTGTTTGGAGGCAACCCGGTCAGGCTGAACGCCTTAGACACACTGTCCAGCGAGTGCAGCAAGGTGGAGGTTCCCTGCTGTTTTGGAGTGGCATTATGTGAGGTCGACTTACCCAACTGGTGTTCATGGAAGGCACCGTAACAGCTGTCCGATACTTGAATGCCATCCTTCGACCGAGAACGCAACCATATCGGCAGCGTATCGGCGAGGCACTCGTCTTCATTGACGCCAATTCGCGCCCCTATCGTGCACATCTGAATGACTTCCTTCAGGATAACGACATCGCTCGACTAGAGTGGCCAGCATGTTTTCCAGCATGAGCCCTATCGAACATGTCTGGGATTGACTGAAAAGGGCTTTTTATGGTCGACGTGACCTGCCAACCACTATGAGGGATCTACGCCGAATCGCCGTTGAGGAGTTGGACAATCTGGACCAACAGTGCCTTGATGTACTTACGGATAGTATGCCACGACGAACACAGGCAAGTATCAATGCAAGAGGACGTGCTACTGGGTATTAGAGGTACCGGTGTGTACAGCAATCTGGACCACCACCTTTAAAGGTCTCTCTGTATGTTGGTACAACATGCAATGTGTGGTTTTCATGAGCAATAAAAAGGGCGGAAATGATGTTTATGTTGATCTCTATTCCAATTTTCTGTACCGTTTGCGGAACTCTCGGAACCGAGGTGATGCAAAACTTTTTTTGGTGTGAGTAAATAGGCTGGAGTATTCGGGTCGTTGCTCTGGGACCGCGATTTTGGGGGTGCTTACTGACCGAAAGAAAAGTTAAAATAGAAAGAACAAATTCCTCATTAGTTATGTGATCTAACCATCTAATCTTCACCATTCTTCTGTAGCACCTCATTTCGAAAGCTTCTACTCTCTTCTTGTCTAAACTATTTATTGTCCACGTTTCACTTCCATATATGGCTACACTCCATACAAATACTTTCAGAAACGACTTCCTGACACTTAAATCAATACTCGATGTTAACAAATTTCTCTTCTTAAGAAACGCTTTCCTTGCCATTGCCAGTCTACATTTTATATCCTCTCTACTTCGACCATCATCAGTTATTTTGCTCCCCAAATAGCAAAACTCCTTTACTACTTTAAGTGTCTCATTTCCTAATCTAATTCCCTCAGCACCACCCGACTTAATTCGACTACATTCCATTATCCTCGTTTTGCTTTTGTTGGTGTTCATCTTATATCCTTCTTTGAAGACACTGTCCATTCCGTTCAACTGCTCTTCCAGGTCTTTTGCTGCCTCTGACAGAATTACAATGTCATCGGCGAACCTCAAAGTTTTTATTTCTTCTCCATGGACTTTAATACCTATAACTGATCTTCCCCGAGGTCGGCTTCTACCAGTTTTTCCATTCGTCTGTAAATAATTCGTGTTAATATCTTGCAGCCTTGGCTTATTAAACTGATAGTTCAGTAATTTTCACATCTGTCAACACCTGCTTTCTTTGGGATTGGAATTATTATATTCTTCTTTAAGTCTGAGGGTATTTCGTCTGTCTCATACATCTTTCTCACTAGATGGTAGAGTTTTGTTAGGCCTGGCACTCCCAAGGCTGTCATTAGTTCTAATGGTATGTTGTCTACTCCCGGGGCCTTGTTTAGACTTAGGTCTATCAGTGCTCTGTGAAACTCTTCACGCCGTATCGTACCTCCCATTTCATCTTCATCTACATTCTCTTCCATTTCTATAATATTTCCCTCAAGAACATCACCCTTTTAGACCCCCTATATACTCCTTCCACTTTTCTGCTTTTCCTTCTTTGCTTAATTCTGAGTTTCCATCTGAGCTCTTGATATTCATGCAAGTGGTTCTCTTTTCTCCAAAGGTCTCTTTAATTTTCCTGTACGCAGTATCTATCTTACCCCTAGTGATATGCGCCTCTACATCCTTACATTTGTCCTCTAACCATTCCTGCTTAGCCATTTTGCACTTCCTGTCGATCTCATTTTTGAGACGTTTGTATTTCTTTTTGCCTGCTTCATTTACTGCATTTTTGTATTTTCTCCTTTCATCAATTAAATTCAATATCTCTTCTGTTACCCAAGGATTTCTATTAGCCCTCGTCTTTTTACTTACTTGATCCCCCGCTACCTGCTACTGCTAAGAAGTAACAATTTCAAATCGCATTTCACTCCGTTTAGAAGACACCTATTATGTAAAAGGCAAGTAAGTTTTATGACAAGGATGCACCTTAATGTTTGAAATTCTTCTATGATCATCAGAAATTATTATAAAAGTATAATATTTCCAGTTATATGTGCACGGAAAACATGTGGTTCAAGAGACCATGGTGACACACAATGCTTAGATGAGCGAATACAGAGATAACTTCGTATGGAAACTTTTAGAAGAATATACAGGGTGACTAAAACAAAAGTTCACAAACGCATGGCACATCGGGCATACAACAAGATTCAGTAATCACATAGGAACCGGGGTCACAAAGACCACGAGAGGGCGCTACAGTCAAGTGTGGGATGTTTCATTGGGCCGTACATTCTCCCGGACCGACTTGATGGTCGCATGTATCTCGTATTCTTGCGAGCGGTTCCGCTGGGCGTACTGAATGATGTCCCTAGGCGCATTCGTCGCCGCAGTCGATTTCAGAACGACGGAGCCACTGCGCATTTCAGCAGACAAGTGAGGACACATCGGCAGGCAACCTTTCCCGGCCGGTGGATTGGTCACGGTGGCCCAGTCGCATACCCACCACTATCACTCGATCTGTATCCAACTGATATTTTTCTGCGGTGGTACCAGAAGAGCACAGTGTACAAACAACTGCTACAGCGCCGGAGAACCTAGTGGGCAGGATTGTTGCGGCAGCAAGACACCTTCGAGATACGAAAGGTATGTTTTAGACGGTGCGCCGTTCAATGCAGCGTCGATGTCTACATTTACATCTACATGGCTACTCTGCAAATCACACTTACGTGCCTAGCAGAGAGTTCATAGCACCACCTTCACAATAATTCTCTATTATTCCATTCTCGAACAGAGCGCGGAAAAACTGGACACCTATATCTCATCGTGGGAGCTCTGATTTCCATTATTTTACCGTAGATGATTGTTTCTCCCTGTGTAGGTCGGCCTCAACAAAATATTTTCGCATTCGGAGAAGAAAGTTTGTGGTTGAAATTTCGTGAAAAGAGCCCGCCGCAACGATAAACGCCTTTATTTTAATGATGTCCACCCCAAATCCGGTATGAAGTCTGTGACACTCTCTCATTTATTTCCCGATAACACAAAACGTGCTGCACTTCTTTGATACTTCTCGATGTATTGCGATAATCATATCTGGTAAGGATCCCACACCGCGCAGTAGCACTCCAAAAGAGGATGGACAAGCGTAGTTTAGGCAGGATTTTCTGTGTGTTCTTCCCAATTAAAGTTGTTTGTAATTGTAATTCCTAGCTATTTGGTTGAATTTACGGCCTTTATATTTAATTGATTTATCGTATAACAAAAGTTTAAGGGATTCCTTTAAGCGCCCAACTGAATGACCTCTCACTTTTCATTATTTATTATGCTTCTCATCATACAGATATCGTATCTACATTGTTTTGCAATTGGTTTTGATCTTCTGATGACTTTTACTAGACGATAAGACGGATGCTCAGATTGTCTCTTAAATCGTTTATATAGATAAAGAACAACAGAGAGCCTATAACACCATCTTGCGGAACGCAAGAAATCAATTCTCTTTCACCCGATGACTTTCCGTCCATTACTACGTACTGTGACCCCTCTGATAGAAAACCACAGATCTAGTCGCATAATTGAGAAGATATTATATAAGCACCCAATCCCGCTTGTGATGAACGGTGTCGAAAGCCTTCTGGAAATTTAGAAATACGGAATTAATTTGAAATCCTTTGTCGATGACACTCAACACTTCTTGTGAATAAAGCGTGAGTTGTGTTCCACAAGACCGATGTTTTCTAATACACCGTTCTCTTCGAGGTAATTCATAATGTTCGAACACAATATATGTATCAAAATCCTGCTGCTTATCGACGTTAATGATACGAGCCTGTAATCTGGATTGCTTCTATTCTCTTTATTGGATACTGGTGTGATTTGTGTAGCTTTCCAGTAGATGCGGATCTTTTGTCGAACGAGCGGTCGTATATGATAGTCAAGTATGGAGCTAAAGCATCAGCATTCTCTAAAAGAAACCTAACGGGTATACAATTTTGACCGGAAGCCTTGCTTTTACTAAGTGATTTAAGTTGCTTCACTTCTCCGGTGGGGTCTACATTTAAGTTGCTAATGTTGGCAGCTGTTCTTGATTCGAATTCTGAAATATTTACTTCGTCCTTTTTGGAGATGGAATTTCGAAACGCTGTGTTTAATAACACTGGTTTAGCAGCAGTGTCATCGATAGTATTTCCATTGCTGTCGCACAGGAAAGGCATTGATTGTGTTTTGCTGCTAGCATAGTTTACATTCGAGCAGAATCTCTTTGGATTTTCTACTAGGTTCCGAGACAAAGTTTCGTTGTGGAAACGATTACAAACATCTCACGTTGAAGTCCGCGCCAAATTTCGAGTTTCTGTAAAAGATTGCCAATTTTGGGGGTTTTGCGTTCGTTTAAATTTGTCATGCTTTTTTCGTTGTTTCTGCAACAGTGTTCTGACTTTTTTGTGTACCATGGGAGATCAGCTCTGTTGTTTATTAAATTATTTGGTATAAATCTCTCAATTGCTGTCGATACTCTTTCCTTGTATTCAAGCCACGTCTGGTCTACATTTACACTGTTAATTTGGAAGGAGTGGAGATTTTCTCTCAGGAAAGCGCCAATTTTTATCTTCTTTTCAGAATGAATTTTCTGTCTGCACTGATATGAAACATCTTGGTAGATTAAAACTGTGTGCCAGACTGAGACCCCTGAGTTCGAACCTCGGTCCAGCAAACAGTTCAACCAACCAAGAAGGTTTTACCTTCTTCTTTTACCTTCTTCCAGTGCTGACAAACACAGCACACTTGGAAAGAACATTATGACATTTTCGAAGCTTCATTGATGTGGTAAATAATTAATTTTGGGGTGTCATTATGATGTTTGGCACTCTTTGATATCAGATAAGTTTCTGATGTGGGTGTAACATTCTTTACTCTCATCAAAAGTGTACTTTAAGCTTAATGCACATGTGCGTTTTTCAATTTGGCATGCTTCTCGTATTACATCAACTGGATGTAACTCTTGTCAGAACAAGTAAAACGATCATCTGACGAGTTATTACTTTCACAATCTGCAAGTGACATCACCATCGTGACGAAAATGCATGTGTGCTTACAAGCTGAGCTTTGCAAATGGATAGTCAGTTTTGCTTAAGGTTATAACAAACCAAGACTCACAGTAACTTGTTGAGATACCGAAATTTGCGATACCACCTTATTTTCAGTAATGCTTTTCTTCCGACTTTTGGCTACAAAGTATGAGATATATGTTTTCACATAAATATGCAATACATCTTTCGATACTTGTCCATGTTTCTGTATGATAATGTTGTGCTATGAAAATTAGTTATCCTTCAAATTTCACTTTAGAATGATGTACATTCACAATTACAGTATTTACCTATTCAAAATGCAATCCAGTTTTTATTTTTTCTTCTTGATATCATTCATATCAAATGCCATTTATATACGATTATTTTACAAATTTAATTTTTGTGACGAAAACCAATATTACAAAAAAAGAATTATTTTTATATTCCAGTGCCATAGTTAACGTCTTCAGAAACAATTTACCTTTACGTAAAACCTAAATATAAACAAACCATGTTACATTGCATATTTTGAAAATTACAGAATTTACTTTCATTACTATATAAATATCAATTGTTTCCATTACATTTCTACGAATTTTGCATTTATAAGAAATATAGTCTCATTCAAATTCATCTCTATTAGTAGAAGCAGAAATTACATCATTTGTTAAATTGACTAATAGAAGCTTATAGATATTTCTAGAAGGAATATTGTTTTATATGTACCATGAAATTCGCGCCAAAGGCGTCACTTCAGTTCCTCACTGCAATTCAGAGACTTCTCATGCGCTCTTAGTCTGCTGATATACTGTGCACACAGGATCTGTTTGATTATTATGAGAAAGTGCACATGGAAATGCTTCTGACTTGGGCTAAAACTGGTACTTTGTAATGTCATATGAGACGTTTGTTAACAATTTAGTGATAAGTAAACATATGCTTCAGTCTTAACGTGCTAAAGAACCTGAAAGACTCATACATTCATCAGGATTTTTAAAGGATGCAAACCTCTGCACCCTGATGCCATATGCAAGATAGCCTTTTCTCACTACAAAATCCGGATGACTCATACTTTTATCAGGATTTTTAAAGGTTGCAAACCCCTAGACGCTGTTGCCATATACTAGATAGGTAACAGCATAACCTTTCTGCTAACAATAATGAAATCTGCGTTGCAAAAATAGTTTTATGCGCTAAAAATGACTGAATGAAATATTAGTAGCATAGCTAACGGGGAGGTTACAGCCTTCGTTCGAACTTTGAATATACTCAAGCGCTGCTTTACGTAATTTTTTCGATGAACTCGTTGCAAAACTTTTTAGGGTGTTCAGATACTTTTGACCTGTGAAACACTACACGTTTCGTAACTTTTGGATAAATGCGTGCGTGCGCGCGCGCGCGTGCGTGCGTGCGTGTGTGTGTGTGTGTGTGTGTGTGTGTGTGTGTGTGTGTGTGTGAGAGAGTGAGTGTGTGTGTCTGTACCTGCGAGCACGCAGAAGGAAGTAAATCTCCCCACGCGTAATTACTGGATTACTTTGTAAGAGAGATCTTATGTACATGAAGTCATTTTTTTAAATTTATTTTATCATTTATTGAATCGACATTCTGAACGGACTGCTTCAGTTTAATGCTACACTACTGGCCATTAAAATTGCTACACCAAGAAGAAATGAGATGATAAACGGGTATTCATTGGACAAATATATTTTACTGGAACTGACATGTGATTACATTTTCACGCAATTTAGGTGCATAAATCCGGAGAAATCAGTGCCCAGAACAACCACCTCTGGCCGTAATAATAGCATTGATACGCCTCCTGGGCATTGAGTCAAACAGAGCTTGGCTAGCGTGTCCAGGTACAGCTGCCCATGCAGCTTCAACACGGTACCACAGTTCATCAAGAGTAGTGACTGGCGTATTGTGGCGAGCCAGTTGCTCGGTCACCATTGATCAGACGTTTTCAATTGGTGAGAGATCTGGAGAATGTGCTGGCCAGGGCAGCAGTCGAACATTTTCTGTATCCAGAAAGGCCCGTACAGGACCTGCAACATGCGATCGTGCATTATCCTGCTGAAATGTACGGTTTCCCAGGGATCGAACGAAGGGTAGAGCCACGGGTCGTAACACATCTGAAATGCAACGTCCACTGTTCAAAGTGCTGTCAATGCGAATAAGAGGTGACCGAGACGTGTAACCAATGGCACCCCATACCATCACGCCGGGTGATCCGCCAGTATGGCGATGACGAATACACGCTTCCAATGTGCGTTCACCGCGATTTCGTCAAACACGGATGCGACCATCATGATGCTGTAAACAGAACCCGGATTCATCCAAAAAAATGACTTTTGCCGTTCGTGCACCCAGGTTCATCGTTGAGTACACCATCGCAGGCGCTCCTGTATGTGATGCAGCGTCAAAGGTAACCGCAGTCATGGTCTCCGAGCTGATAGTCCATGCTGCTGCAAACGTCGTCGAACTGTTCGTGCAGATGGTTGTTGTCTTGCAAACGTCCCCATCTGTTGACTCAGGGATCGAGACGTGGCTGCACGATCCGTTACAGCCATGCGCATAAGATGCCTGTCATCTCGACTGCTAGCGATACGAGGCCGTTGGGATCGAGCACGGCGTTCCGTATTACCCTCCTGAACCCACCGATTCCATATTCTGCTAACAGTCATTGGATCTCGGCCAACGCGAGCAGCAATGTCGCGATACGATAAACCGCAATCGCGATAGGCTACAATCCGACCTTTATCAAAGGCGGAAACGTGATGGTACGCATTTCTCCTCCTTACACATCACAACAACGTTTCACCATGCAACGCCGGTCAACTGTTTTTGTATGAGAAATCGGCTGGAAACTTTCCTCATGTCAGCACGTTGTAGGTGTCGCCACCGGCGCCAACCTTGTGTGAATGCTCTGAAAAGCTAATCATTTGCATATCACAGCATCTTCTTTCTGTCGGTTAAATTTCGCGTCTGTAGCACGTCATCTTTGTGGTGTAGCAATTATAATGGCCAGTAGTGTACATTGAGATTAGCTGGGAAGAGAGAGGGGGAGGGGGGACGGGGAAAGACGGCACAGAATGTTTTTCTTTAATATTCCCAGTAGCACAACTGGACTAATTCCACTATGTTGTATTTCGATTTTTAGTTTCAGTTTAATAGTACACTGTGATTGGCTGGAAAAATGAGGGGAAGGGGCCGAGATGGGGCATGACTGCTTAATGCATTCAAGGTGAAGGTCAAAGGTCATTGCTCTGTCCGTGCATGCAGGCACGCCCCTACCCCTGTGCATAAGCAACCCGACATGCAAAGGTCAAAGTGTGCCATAATCCTCATAACCATTACTAGATTTATTACACAAATATCTTTGACTTTCATGGAAATAATGCATACCGTGAAACTTGGCACATGTTCAAGTAAAGTTGCGTAAGATAGTGATTGGCTGGAGAGGGGTAAGGGAGGGTCATAGGGTGACGGAGGGAGGGGGGATGCTGCTTGGGGCTCGTGGGGCGTGGCTCGTGTCGTCATGGAAATTTCAATGAGCAGGGTTCGTGATGTAAACAAAGTGGGTCACAACATACAATGTAAACGTAGTGCGCCATACTATTATAGGTGCCACACATTTCTTAAGAAAGTGCCTAAAAATTCCAGGACCCATCTTTCAGCGCAGAAAACACAAAAGTTCAGCCACTTCCGTAACTCTAGAGTAGAGACCATACAGATGAAATTAGGCTCACCTAGTGGCGTAGAAGTAGTTATTCTCTCCAACCTCCATTCGTGAATGGAAAAGCAATAAACTTTAACGGATGCCCCGTGTGATGCTGTACACTGATTCACAGAGTGATGGTAAAGCTGTAATTATATCAATTTATGTTGAAAATAAAGGCGAAATACTGGGTTACCTGAAATAACTGACCGTTTTGCCCATACAAGAACGAGGAAAAACTCGTTTCAGTTATCATTGTTTTATGGGCTGTAGACCAAGGCATCTTTCTGCGCCTGAAGTTTCGTCTTCCAGTGTTAGAGACATCATCATAGACTGTAAAGAATCAGAAAGCTCTTTCAGATTTGGAAAAGCTCAGCTACTACTACTACTACTACTGCTGCTGCTGCTACTACTACTAGCTGTTTAGGCTCGCGAAGTCGCACCGTCGTCTGTTATGGAGCTTGTCATGGGGAATAATAGGCGCTGTCCGCTTTATTTAGCACTGAGGTCCATAATGCGCTTAATTTCCGTCCTTCAAAAATTCGAAAACGACTTCAACAGAAAATCACCCTTTAGCAGAAAAGGATTTTCCAAAGGCACAAGAGAAATTTTAACAAAAAAGAAAGACTGAAATGAGGCAAAAGTTGTAGGTCTTCGTTCTGAATAAAGCAGACAGCGTCATCTCTTACAAAGGACAAGCTCCGTAACACGTCGGCGCGAGTTCTTAGGCACTGATCTGATGACATCCACACCGACCATTGCACGAATGTGAAGAAGAAGTTCGCCTTCTTTATAGTCTCTGATGATGTCTCCAGCATTAGAAAACGAGGCGGTGGCCACAGAAACATGCTTCGGACATTGACCTAATGTCAATAAAACAAAAACCGTCTAGGACGCAACTATTTGCCATGTTAGCCTGCGTTGTATGATGTGTTACGTAATACAAGAATTTTTGATGATTAGCGCATACATTTCATCAGCCCTTTACACTTTCACATGGATTTTTAATATTGTGGACTTCTTTGAAATTATCTAATCTTTCTTGTTTTGTCTTGCTGTGGAGTATTAGATATGATTCAACTGTTGTGACATTATTCAGTACTATAATTAAATAATTTTTATATATTTTTATTCTGAACGTAAAAAGATTGTCTTACTGACTAAATAAAGATTTAAGAAACAGTTTAGTTTTGTGTATAATTAAAGTGAACCTTAAGTTGCGAGCAGTGTTTGTTACCTGGAATAAAATAGGAAGGAATAACTGTTTGATAATGGATACAACATGGAAAAATGGTTAAAATTATATTTCATTTCACCGAAGCATTCAAAATAAAACTGATTTTAAGTTCCTTATTTCATTTTCTCATTCACGTGGAAGGAGATCGGCGGGTAAATGAGCTAATGTTGAGTTTGTATGTGAGGAGAAATTGGGCCAGGTGGTGGAGGGGGGGTGGAGGGGAGAGGGGGACACTGTGGGGGCTGGCAGTGAGAAACGATGTGTGGGCAACATTTGATTGCGATGGGAATTGTGTGGGGTGGGTTAGCCACGCAGGAGGGTGAAGTGACCTCACTTTATGTGCTTGCGTCGGGGCCGCCAATGACTGTACTTCGTAAGGAATACTAATATCAATATGACATAATAAACCGTAACCTTTAAGCATCGTTGGTTCTATGGAACTTTTAGAAACTGTTGGGGGCCTTCTTCGGCAAGTGCATTGTCTTGCTGTCACGTTGAACAGTGTCCAAGCGGTACCGGTCACTCTCCAGAATGCAAGGAGAGAGCCGTTGTTGGGATTTCCAGTTGAATCGCAACCAAAAATTATTTGACAGGTTGTTAATGTGATGAAATATCAGTCTGGCAGTTTTCCGTAGAATGATAGGCTGTAGTATTTGAACAGTTATAAAGGCTACTGCGGACAATTATAGCATGATAGATTAATTTGAATAAGCAACATAGCATGGCAAACTTCAGTGTTGGAAGTGTTAACTACAGTTTAAATATTAATACGACAATGATTGAGTTTAGGCATTGTTGGTAAGAGTGGTACTTACAAATTTAATAAACGAAGTAAAAATGGTATGTAGTGTTATCCTTTGAAAGCAACATTTTTCCACTTAAACAAGGATAACTTTAAAATTCGTGAAGTAAAGAGATGTGTTCCCGTTGTAAGCAACAATCAGATTCTGCATCGAGAGGTTACGACTTACGCCACTGCGTTGACCGACAATCATTCTGTAACTGCCTCTTCAACCAGGAACTCCAACTGCAACTTCATTCTGTATACAGAGGTACCGATAATTACCTCCTAGGCTTCATAAGACAACTGTACGAAAACTACACGCAGTACAGAAAAATGGCACTTACCAGTGGATAGAGTTTCCTTCCAAGTTTCAATTCATCATACAAGTAGTGGCATAGTTACACAAGAGCACTGGTTCCCAACTTCAGAGTAATTACCCTCTCAGAAGAATAACGAAATTTTCTGAGCGGTAAAAACAAAAGGGTTCGATTTTGTTTGGGTCATGAAACTAAATTATTCCGTATGATAAATTACGTAAGTTACCAATAATTACACTTTTTTCAAATACTAATATTACTGTGTGACATAATTTAGTTGAGGTTACAATTGTATGATCATCACCTTCCTCTTATAGTTCATCCACTACAAACATACTTTGCACCATACATCCACGACAATAAAATTGAGACATACACATGGCACCTGCTTAAATATGCCATGAAAATAACCTCTCTATAACGAAGGTAGTTCCCGTAATGGCATACATCCACGACAATAAAATTGAGACATACACATGGCACCTGCTTAAATATGCCATGAAAATAACCTCTCTATAACGAAGGTAGTTCCCATAATGGATCAGAAATCGCTTCTTTATTCACTTCACAATAGATAAACGAACTGATTGGCAGCACAAGACAATAGTAACCATGTAATGGCTTCTATACCGTTGTGAGACCTACACTATATTGTAATTACTGTTATTATTATTATTATTATTATTATTATTATTATACTATTATTTAGTGGTACTGTTCAGACACAAAGCATAGACATCGTGATGTCTTCAAATTTCTGCCAGTTTAGAAGTAAGGAGTCCAGCAATGAAGTGATTTACGGACAGTAAGTAAAGGGTGTCCCAGATGTTTTTCCTTGATTACATATCTTCATAAGGTAAAAATATTAAATACAGACAAGTACTTTTTTCTTGAATGCAAGTGACATATTCAAGTTTTTGTGTACATACATATTTACTGTCAATTTCTTTGTTAAAGGGTCCACTGACGTAACAACTGCGGAATCGGACACTATTTGCAAACAAAATGTACTCAAACCAGGAGAAAGCCAAATGTGTCCTCCAGTATCAGGAGAAACAGACAACAAAAACAGTCCAGATTCAGAATATTCCGGACCTAATTTTCCATCAGGTTGGTGCGCCATGAGTTATTCCTTTGGGACTATGTCAAGGACGTCACAACATTATAGGATCCATCCCTCACGAAATGGTGACCAAACATGGGTGGAACTGGAATATCGCCTGGATATCCTTCGGGCAACGAAAGGAGAACACGTCGAAATTTGTTAACTGTATGGAGTGGTGCTGGAGAAGTATGTTTTATAACAAGTGTCTAGCCTAAATGTGAATAGTTAGGTTTTTATCCTGAGGAGAAGTAGGTGGTATTTGCGATGCACTGAGAATTGCTTCATCAACGTATAAAAAGACAGTTATCAGATATATGCAGTACCAAATATGTCTCTGACTCATTAGTTAGTTTTTTAATAAAAGACATACAAAAACTATACCTCATTTACTTCTCGTCCTTTTAAAAATAAGTGTTTGAAAAAAATGGATTTTCATTCTAAGAACAGTTACGCGCTAATGTTGGTGATGGTGGAGGAGGATTGCGGGTAGGGTTGCGGGAGGGGGGGTGGGGGGTGCGAACTAGCATATATATAATTGAACTCAGGAGGGGTAATGGTCTCCGAAAGATTTAGAACCACTGCACTATGGGGAAGGCGTCCAAGAAGATGCAGCTGAACACACGGTCCGTATTGTCGCGTTGAATTAGTTTTCACTTATATACAGGCAACCCAATGAAAATATTCCCAAAGTGAGCTGCTGTCATTACTTTGACAGGCAGTCCGTGTCAACCATTTCAGTGTACTGCAGGCAAGTACTGGGGTTTGCCACATCATAAACATTGCCCATATCGAGCATTTGTAATGTAAGCTTTAAACTCGGAGTGATGCTCTAACCAATGATATGTAAGCAATCTGTCACAATTTGAGAAGAGTAGCAATTTCAACTGATACGAAACTAGAAGGCAAAAAATACCTTACTACTGATTCCTAACGCTGCCAGTGGCTCTGAAAAGGAGTTCATTAAGCAATACATTCAGTTTCAAAAATATTTGATCATTTGCCAAATAACATAATACATAGGTACGACAGGTATCAAAGCAAATTTTAAGCTTAATCTAAAGTCATTTCTTATGGACAACAGTTTCTGGTCCATAGAAGACCACATAGTTAATCACAGGTATCACGTTTAGTATAACACAAAAATCTGTTTACTTCGTAATTAAACACGTACTTCATTTGTAACATGAGCACTGACAAGGACTAAAACATTCATTTTTATTAAATTTAAGCGATATTATTATTTCGTAAATGCCAGCATGCAGCCATAAGCACAAAAAAATTGTGTATACACAGCGCGTAAACTGATTCGTTTCATATCATTTCGGTACAAAACGATCTATGGAACATGTAACTAAGTGACTGAGTGAAAATAAGTGTTAGATTGTAGATCGTTGGAAGTGTTCTTAGGACGAATAACTTATTTCCGAAAAAAATAACTTGATTGTGAACTTCATCACTCAACATCGTCCCCGTATAGGATCCTCGTTGGCACCAGAGTGGTGCAGAGTGCCTCAGCGATTTGCAAAGGCAAACTACTACTAGCAGTAGTATTGGTAGTCACAGGAGTATTATGCGGACACCTATACGTGGGAGAGATATTTTGATATGGGTCACCTAAGAAATTATACCGGTAGAGATCGGGAAAGAACTACCACGTTTATGGCTACGCCAACCTCGGCAAATAAACGTGCTGTAGCAATTAGCGAATGCTTCGTGCACTTTGCATTTTATTGCGCATTGCTCTTTGTTTTCTTATTTTGAAATGAGTGAAGAGACTAATCAAGGTACAAAAAATGGCTCTGAGCACTCTGGGACTTAACTTCTGAGGTCATCAGTCCCCTAGAACTTAGAACTACTTAAACCTAACTAACCTAAGGACATCACGCACATCCATGCCCGAGGCAGGATTCGAACCTGCGACCGTAGCAGTCGCTCGGTTCCAGACTGAAGCGCCTAGAACCGCTCGGCCACTCCGGCCGGCTAATCAAGGTACATTTCGGAGTTCGAATACGACCTTCATAACACTAGAAAGAATTGGCAATCCGTATGACTGTAACGTCAGTTCTGCTTTCACAAAAGCCCAGAATACGGACGCAGGCTGCCAGCACTGCAGTAAGGAGGCGGCGTTGTCTCCTCCGCATACTCTTCTCCCTTGACCAAACAAAGCCCTCGTTTTTTTACGTTCGCGTCCAACTGCCAGCATACAGTGAGCAAGCTATCGTGATGGTTGTGGTGGTAGTGGTGGTGATGGTGGTGGTGGTGGTGGTGGTGGTAGTAGTAGTAGAAGTTGTTGTTGTTGTATTCATCATAAAATCACTTTTGTCCAGTTTCAACTTGTCATAATCTTATAGTTGCAGAACAAACAAAGAAGTATAATTTCTATTTAGAAGCATTTACATACTTACACGCCTAGTTTCATAAGGATGGGACGTGTATTCGGCCATGGCCTTGTAGTAGAAACCATCCTGGCACTGCCTGAAGTAATTTAAAGAAACAACAGAACCCTAAATCAGGATGACCAGATGAAGATTACAGCCTCCATTCGTTCGAATGCAACGACAGTCTGTTTAGAAAAGCGCAGTACATTGAGAGTGTTGCTCATTAAGATACTTCGGAATTAGTTGGACAAAGAGACGTGAGTCAGTGAATATAAACTGCGAAGTGTAGTCTCTAAATACTTCACGTTTGGTAGTTTTCAATTTGTCTTTCGTTGTATACGAAATATTTCTTGCAGTACAAAATTCTGGTAAACCAGGAAGTTGGATATTTCCTCTAACTGTGAGTAATGTTCGTTCTTCCAGGGCCAAACCTGCTTTATGTCGAATTTTACACGGTTGTGAGGAGGAAAGTAGTTATCGACTGCACTCACAAGAGCTGTACACTTGTCACACTCGACGTAATTTTCCTCCGCGTTGATGAGACTGACAGGGACGACAGAGAAACCCAAACCGGTAAAGTCTGAATCACAGTCCGCAGACGAAAGCTGTAAGCAAAAGTAGTTGCTCTTAAGCAACCAGTAGTAAAGTATGATCATCAATGTGCGCGTAGTCCTAATATCAGAGAAAGGAGCCCTTGTGACACGTGTTACGAAGAACTGGTGCAAATGTGCATCGAAAAGTTTGTGCTTCATAATGTGGCACAGGCTATGAAATTAGCGAACAGGAGGAGACGTGAGGTTGGATCTCGTACATACGCAGAACTGACTAGTACGTATGGGCGCGTCAGTCAATATTTATGTGCTTTCTATATGGTTCCTTCGCATATCACTTTCGTTTGAAAAAATGACGCAGGTTTCCCAGTTCCGCTTCACATGTATGTTATGAACACAGCTTCAGTTAAAAATATGTAGAAGTCCAGAGGTCACACCTTCCACATATAGATGGCGTACATAGTTAGCTGCTCTTTGGAGGAAGTAACGTGGCGACAGCAATTACATCTGGCTACTGATGCAAGTGCCTGTTCGACAGCGAAAGAGCATTCTATCTTTTTAGAATGCAGCTGCACATATATTCGATTCAAGTTGGCTGGATTAACAACAGCTAGTTCTAGTTTGGTGAAAAGTCAGCCTAGTTTTCAAGACAAACGTTTAAAAGAATGCCGCACCGGTTCCTCGGCTCCGCCTCAAAATTGCAACACACAAATACTCAAAACACGAAGGACAGCATGTATACTTGTACTGCTAGTGAGGTAAAGAAGGTGTCTTCCTTTTGATTAAATCACGCTTAGCAGTCACCAGTTGGCGGAAACCAGCGTTAGTATTGTCAGAAAGTAATAAAACGCCATACTACATGTCTTGAAAAGTAACAGTTGCAGTGCCACTCAGTTACTTAGCCACCGCTTGTTCGCCCTTCGCAATTCCGTAACCGTTATACATCGACATATGTGGCTACATCGTGTGTCATCGGGCACCCAAGTGAAGATCATTCGTCGCTGTACAGAATAGCAGGAAAAATTTCATAGTAATTAAGGCACAATATACAGCATGAATATGGGTCAGTTTAGCCAGCGTTGCTTAAATTCTGAAGGGCTTTTTTATAAAACTGTCGGTTTTTCAGTCATGGGGCAGATTAGTATTCCACACAATACAAACAGACTAAGTAATGATACGTTCCTTTCTCTGAAAATTATTTTCCAATACACATACCTGACTGTCGGTTAGGTAACTTTATTGTGATTGCTAAGGTAATCTTTCTTATGGATTATTAGTTATGGATTATTAGTAACATAATAAGGAACAATGATACTTGGCACATACGCAATAGTGGAAGCTTTCATTATAAATTATAATACACACTTAATATCCAATAAAATGAAATTTACAGTCAGTTCCCCAGAAAGTACACGCCATAATTTTAAATGTAACGTACGCAGCGTCATCTCTGGTAGTGGTCTCGAATCTGTAATCAATAAGCTTTTGCACAGTTCATAGATAATCAGTGTGAGAACTGAATGTTTTGTTTTGTTAGTTGCAGTTTTAAATGCGTGCAAAATACAGTGTGATTCAAAAAGAATACCACAACTTTAAAAATGTGTATTTAATGAAAGAAACATAATATAACCTTCTGTTGTACATCATTACGAAGAGTATTTAAAAAGGTTTTTTTTTCACTCAAAAACAAGTTCAGAGATGTTCAATATGGCCCCCTCCAGACACACAAGCAATATCAACCCGATACTCCAACTCGTTCCACACTCTCTGTAGCATATCAGGCGTAACAGTTTGGATAGCTGCTGTTATTTCTCGTTTCAAATCATCAATGGTGGCTGGGAGAGGTGGCCGAAACACCATATCCTTAACATACCCCCATAAGAAAAAATCGCAGGGGGTAAGATCAGGGCTTCTTGGAGGCCAGTGATGAAGTGCTCTGTCACGGGCTGCCTGGCGGCCGATCCATCGCCTCGGGTAGTCGACATTCAGGTAGTTACGGACAGATAAGTGCCAATGTGGTGGCGCTCCATCCTGCTGAAATATGAATTGTTGTGCTTCTTGTTCGAGCTGAGGGAACAGCCAATTCTCTAACATCTCCAGATACTGTAGTCCAGTTACAGTAGCACCTTCGAAGAAAAAGGGACCAAAAACTTTATTGGCTGAAATGGCGAACAAATGTACAACTAAATGAAACTTTATAGCTCCCTTAATTCGCCGACAGATAGTGCTTAGCTCTGCCTTTTGTCGTTGCAGAGTTTTAAATTCCTAAAGTTGTGGTATTCTTTTTGAATCACCCTGTGTATGAAGCTACACGAGACAGTATTCCTCGTGAATCATACAAAAGGACCAAAGCTTTCGTATGGACCCGCTGCTAAAATTCTTAGCAAGTCAAGACATTCTTTGCGAAGTGGGTCAAACGATATTTAGAGACTGGAAACGTGGATCATTTATCGAACAGAATGCTATAGGGCCAAGCTATAATCGGTAATAGCAGTGATTGAATTAACTATTAGGTGATTGTGGAATTATTAATAATATGTATTTTTATGTAAACATGTATTTATAATAGTACCTTTTATTTTATACAGATAACGGCGTACACTTTCTCGTGGAATTGACTGTAGATTTAGTATGTCTGTCTTTGGATCAATCACTCATAAAGTCATCAGTCTATAATTTACACATTTACTTACATCTACGGAACAAAATTTTATCAGTATGTGTATTCTACTCCAAGAGTTCACTGAAATTAAATTACTTGAAGTCTAATACACAAAACACTGTAGTCCGACACAGCCAGTGTTTTCAGAACCGTTAGTAGTGGCAGCTGTGGCTCATGAATTGCGTCATTCGTAGTCAAGGAGCAGCACAGCTGTTGTATATGGAGCACTACTGATAAAGATAATCTGGTTACTTGGTGGCTCTCTTTTCCATCAAACTTCGGGCTGCTCTGAAGCGGCTCGCCACGACTCCCGTTCCTGTGCCAGCCTCTTCATCTTAGAGAACGCACCCAACGATCTATGTTACTTACTGAATATGTTTTCAGTTCTAAGCAAAGAAGGGAAAGCAGAAAGGTGGAAGGCGTATATAGAGAGTCTATACAAGGGCGATGTACTTGAGGACAATATTATGGAAATAATGTAGATGAAGATAAAATGGGAGATATGATATTGCGTGAAGAGTTTGACAGAGCACTGAAGGACCTGAGTCGAAACAAGGCCCTGGGGGAAGACAACATTCCATTAGAACTACTGACAACCTTGGGAGAACCAGTCCTGACAAATCTCTACCATCTGGTTGGTTCTCAGCACTAGGGGACTTTACTGCTGTGGTCATCAGTCCCGTAGAACTTAGAACTACCTAAACCTAACTAACCCAAGGACATCACACACATCCATGCCCGAGGCAGGATTCGAACCTGCGACCGTAGCGGTTGCGCGGTTCCAGACTGTAGCGCTTAGAACCGCTTGGCCACTCCGGCCGGCCTCTACCATCTGGTGAGCAAGATATATGAGACAGGCGAAATATCCTCAGACTTCAAGAAGAATATAATAACTCCAATCCCAAAGAAAGCAGGTGTTGACAGATGCGAAAATTACCGAACTGTCAGTTTAATAAGTCACGGCTGCAAAATACTAACGCGAATTCTTTACAGACGAATGGAAAAACTAGTAGAAGCCGACCTCGGGGAAGATCAGTTTGGATTCCGTAGAAATATTGGAACACGTGAGGCAATGCTGACCCTACGACTTATCTTAGAAGCTAGATTAAGGAAAGACAAACCTACGTTTCTAGCATTTGTAGACTTAGAGAAAGCTTTTGACAACGTTAACTGGAATACTCTCTTTCAAATTCTGAAGGTGGCAGGGGTAAAATACAGGGAGCGAAAGGCTATTTACAATTTGTACAGAAACCAGATGGCAGTTATAAGAGTCGAGGGGCATGAAAGGGAAGCAGTGGTTGGGAAGGGAGTGAGACAGGGTTGTAGCCTCTCCCCGATGTTACTCAATCTGTATATTGAGCAAGCAGTGAAGGAAACAAAAGAAAAATTCGGAGTAGGTATTAAAATCTATGGAAAAGAAATAAAAACTTTGAGTTTCGCCGATGACATTGTAATTCTGTCAGAGACAGCAAAGAACTCGGAAGAGCAGTTGAACGGAATGGATAGTGTCTTGAAAGGAGTATATAAGATGAACATCAACAAAAGCAAAACGAGGATAATGGAATGTAGTCGAATTAAGTCGGGTGATGCTAAGGGAATTAGATTAGGAAATAAGACACTTAAAGTAGTAAAGGAGTTTTTCTGTTTGGGGAGCAGAATAACTGATGATGGTCGAAGTAGAGAGGATATAAAATGTAGACTGGCAATGGCAAGGAAAGCGTTTCTAAAGGAGAGAAATTTGTTAACATCGAGTATGGATTTAAGTGTCAGGAAGTCGTTTCTGAAAGTATTTGTGTGGAGTGTAGCCATGTATGGAAGTGAAACATGGACGATAAATAGTTTGGACAAGAAGAGAATAGAAGCTTTCGAAATGTGGTGCTACAGAAGGATGCTGGAGATTAGATGGGTAGATCACATAACTAATTAGGAGGTATTGAATAGGATTTGGGAGAAGAGAAGTTTGTAGCACAATTTGACTAGAAGAAGGCATCGTTTGATAGGACATATTCTGAGGCATCACTGGATCACCAATTTAGTATTGGAGGGCAGCGTGGAGGGTAAAACTCGTGGAGGCAGACCAACAGATTTGAGTACACTAAGCAGATTCATAAGGATGTAGGTTGCAGTAGGTACTGGGAGATGAAGAAGCTTGCACAGGACAGAGTAGCATGGAGAGCTGTATCAAACCAGTCTCAGGACTGAAGACCACAACAACAACAACAACATCAACAATGTTCTCAATGGAAAAGACTGGCTAAGCAAGGGGTACAGACATCACCTCCAGGTCTGTCATCACTTGATGTACGAGCGCTATTCGGAAAGTAAGGACCGATCGCTCACGAAATGGAAACCACAGTGGAAATTCGATGATGTTTTGCACAGGTGTGTTGGACAGCGTCTCTAGTATGCCCGTCGATAACGTCACTCCTTTCAGTTGTGAGCGCACAGTGAGCAGGTAAAGACGCCTAGATAAATAGTGTCCCTCGCCAAGTATGAGGGACTGGTGAGAGATTTCGCCAGATCTCATGCAGCCCACGTAACTTAACGGTCATGCGTTTCTGTCTTCATGACAATATTCTCCGCCGCACTCTGCAGGGACAGTGAGGACGCTCCTGCAGCGTTTTCGATGGGAAGTGTTTGGTCACACACAATACAGCCCGTAGTTGGCTCTCCCTGAGTTTCATCTCTGCTCTCACGAACCGCTGACTATGAAGACAACATTTTGGCACAGACAATGAGCTGTAAACCAGAGTAAAGAATTGGCGGAAAGCACAGGCGGCTGCCTTCTATGACGAGGGTATTGGAAAGTTGGCACCCCGCTACGACAAATGTCTAAGTCGGAGCGGCGTTTAAGTAGAGAAGCAGCTGGAAGGTGCAGCGATCTGGTGCAAATAAAACTGTTTTGATTTTCACGGTGGCCTCCATTTCTTGACCGATCGGAATAGCCCTCGTAATATTCCTGGTCTACTCCTCACAGCCCCCAAACATCCAGTTGCGTCACCTACTTGGAGCAACGAACATACACGTCGCGACGCACTAACAGCTGACTGCTCGGAGATCCGATCGCATAAAGTAATCAGAGCGCCCACAATTATTGCTGTCAAAATTTATGAACTTACTCGAAAGCTCACGGCTCTCTACGACAATCTCCTATACGAACAAACTGTGTAACGGAACTCCTGCTTCTTGGTTGACAACTGACATACGTCAATGCGTGAACAACAGGTTCAAAAAAATGGCTCTGAGCACTATGGGACTTAACTTCTGAGGTCATCAATCCCCTAGAACTTACAACTACTTAAACCTAACTAACCTAAGGACATCACAAACATCCATGCCCGAGGCAGGATTCGAACTTGCGACCGTAGCGGTCGCGCGGTTCCAGACTGTAACGCCTAGAACCGCTCGGCCACTCCGGCCGGCTGAACAACAGGAATTCTAGTTGTGACACTGCAGACCTCCATAGAACCGCCATATGACGAGATGCGTACTTGGGCGGCCGCGCAAGGCTGCAAACAGTACGAATTAGTAAGCAATCAATTAGATGACGGGTCCAGGAACCTCTAAAGTTAGGGTCGCGAGCGATATCGATCGACATTCGTCTTGTTCTGCGCACCTACGTCACCCAGTTTCCTACAGCCAATGAGTGTTTATTAGCGATAAGAGCGTTCTGCAGTAAAGTTGTAGCCAATGCGAGCATTAAACGTGATCGTACTGAGTTACTTAGTGAATTTTTATTCCAGCCAATGAGTGTTTATTAGCGTTAAGATCGCTCTATTGTAAAGTCGTAGCCAATGCGAGCACTAAACGTGAACGTACAGAGTTACTTAGTGAATTTTTATTCCAGCCAATGAGTGTTTATTAGCGTTAAGAGCGCTCTGCTGTAAAGTTGTAGCCAATACGAGCATTAAATGTGATCGTAGTGAGTTACTTAGTGAATTTTTTATTCCATATGTTGCAAGTTGTCATCGCTCATGGTGTGGTACGCGAAAAATACTGCATCAGCAGGAGTCGCTTGGAACCAGCAACAATGCAAAGCCCATCTGTTCCTCGAGAGTGCAAACAGCCAACGTTCGTGAATCGGAATATATACTTTGTTCAACCGCGATGATTGGTCAGCAGTCGTAGACAAGTACAATGGTGTTGTTAAGCTACCTTTGTATTAGATACCTTATTACGATGTTACAGTAAATGAAAGCGTAAGATATCCTAATGTCTTAACAGCCATCAGCATTTTTCTAAACCATACTTTAGCTACGTAATTTTTATTTAAAAATTCATGTACAATCCTAGTCTGATTATCGCGCTGTTAATAAGCAGTATGAAAATGGCTGGCGCTGCTTCCTGCTCCGTAGTGAAATGCACGCTTAGAGCACCGTTAAAAAGTGACGAGAAACAGTTGTTCTTCATGTTTTTCCCAGATTTACAGAAAGAATCAGCTTTGAGGCTTTCTAAGTACGTGTATTTACTAAAGTTAGAGGGGGCTTTGAAAACCGGATGTAAAGCTGAATCGGTAGCATTATAGAATGATAATTCGGTACAATTCATCGATCGATGGTACAAATTTCATTTTGGTCTTCCTTTTGTTTTGTTCGGTTTGGAATACCAAAATCTTTTAAATGTAAACTTCATCAAACATATGCGGATTAGCACATACATAATCATCATTTTAATGAAAAATGCACTTCGTCTGTTTCTAATAAAATACTGCACGCAAAATTACCGTACCACTGCAATATGAACCCAACACAGATGATCTTGAGCCAAGGTAAGGGACCTGTTGCGGGAAAAACAAGGCATTTAAGCTGACAGACATACCGGAATTTATGCACGAAGCTTTTGTCACACGTCACTGCCGAATGCTGGCGGGACGGCACGTCGGAAAAGAAGAGAGGAAAATGAGGCGCTTCGATGGCTTCGTGTTACAGACGACAGTTCCAGTGCTGAAATGTATTCCTCGGATTTGGATGTGGAAGGAGTGCAGAGATTACCAGACGACTGATTGTAAATAACAGGTGCAGTGCCATCAGTATATAACTGTACCGTGAAATCCCTGCAGTACGCTTCAGCGTCACACGTATTGTGTGTAGACAAATTACCCTGTGTTTAAGTTAGGAATTTTCATCAGTTTTGTTTTTAATTATAATATTATATTAGATAAGAACGAGAGCATGTTATGCTTACCGTCTGGTCCCCTAACAAGCGTGCGGTATTGCCGTTGGGCCGAGTATTACTTCGTTCTCGTTAAAAACTGAATGACATTCTAACCTATCTTGTTTCTCTGGCCGTCTCTTTTTACGTCGTAACTGCAACTGCCCATATCAGTGCAAGCTAGTTGGCCCTGCTGACTGGCCTGTGCTGTCCAAGTTAAATGCGCCGGTAAAACTGTTTTACATATTATCGCTCAGTGGGTGTGCGCCCAACGCAGGGCATAAAATTTACCCTTATTGTCATACTTGATTGTACGCGACCCAATTTGGCTTCCGCCCCGTGTGAAACGAAACCCAATGAGATTTCAGCAAACGCGGAAGAATACATGGTATAATGCCTACATCAGGTTTTTTCTTACGATCAACAACCCACCGGTGTGTCCATTATTTCCCTGTCAGTTTTATTTCGATTTCCTTGAAAATAAGTATCGAAATTTCCAAAAGAAAAGAAACTTCGTGAGAATGAGTCCTAACATAGGAATCAGAAATCAGAAAGAGATTTCGGCTGCTGCGAGTGTATCACGTGGCGACACCGTCGAAGAGGATCTCCGAGTCGGCGAAGGAAAAGACCGTTTGCTAATTCACTCAAAATGGTGGTAACCGTTAGAAACTACTTATGTTTTAAATGGTCGTTCTTCTTCCTTGTGGAGGCGTAGATACACAGTGAAAACCGACCTTTCCGAAGGCTGAAACTGAAACAGAATACGAAAATTCTGCCTTTAAAAAAGAGTTCGTCTGCTCCAATGCCTCAGCAGGGAAGTTTTGATCCCTGCCATCCAACTTTTGAATATGGGTCATTTTTCTGAAGCCAGAATCTTACAGGTGTAAGCAACAAAAGGTGTGGCCGATGCCACGTCCTGGCGCATTCAGTTTGAGCTTCAAGACGGACCAACAGCGACAGCTTCGTTACCGTCGGGTTCTGATACAGGCGTTTACAACCTTCCAGTTAGTGGCGACTTAGCTGTTCATCACCTTGAACAGAACGCAGCAATGTCGATCGCGTACACTCGTCGGTTTGTTAACTCGGCGAACGTAGGTATCTTGGGCTTGGGCTATGATCGCGGACCGAATGCGCCAGTCATGAGGTGAAATTCTCCCACAGGTACTAAATGGTTCAATTGGCTCTAAGCACTAAGGGACTTAACATCTGAGGTTATCAGTCCCCTAGACTTAGAACTACTTAAACCTAATTAACCTAAGGACATCACAAACATCCACGCCCGAGGCAGGATTCGAACCTGCGACCGTAGCAGCAACGCAGTTCCGGACTGAAGCGCCTAGAACCGCTCTTCCACAGCGCCCGGCTCCACAGTTACTACAGTATCCGGTATGGGTCATGTGCAGGCGGGCTGTGAGCTCTGACGTCACCGCAACCCTCTCGCCACGCCACACTGCCTCGATGATTATAGGCATACGATGTATTGAACTCATATGCAGTTATGAATGTGATCGAGATTTTCCATGTTTTGGTGTAGTTATTATTAAGCTTTCTATTAGTTAGACTATCTATTTCCGTGGTTGGTGAAATGCTAGTGTAAAGATGCATCCACACTGCTCATCAGACTCGTGTGCTTGTGAGATTCGCGAGCCATACGAGTAACGTGGACGGAAGTCGGCTCCGACGACTCTGCGCGAGATGAGTCTGCAGGCCGCCCGAGCCCCTGGCTTGTCTGGCTCCGCAAATGGTTCAAATGGCTCTGAGCACTATGGGACTTAACATCTGAGGTCATCAGTCCCCTAGAACAAAGAACTACTTAAACCTAACTAACCTAAGGACATCACACACATCCATGACCGAGGCAGGATTCGAACCTGCGACTGTGGCAGCAGCGCGGTTCCGGACTGAAGCGCCTAGAACCGCTCGGTCACAAAGGCCAGCCTCTGGCTCCGCCTTTTGTCGGTACGTCAAAGGGATGGCGGCGAGCTGAGCGAATGCTGTGGACGGCGACCTGCCTAGATCAGTCGGCTTGCTGCACTCGTCTAGTTCCGTCTTGTTTTTTTTTCTGTGTTGCGGACGTCGGTTTTTCTTTTAAAATGTAGTGGACCGGCGAATTTACTATTGCATTCATAAATATCTATGAATAATACCCTGTGTTGTGGGGTATCACAGACTCCCATTATAAAATAATTTTTTTAAAAAAAGTGAAGCCAGTAAGAGCTTCAAAGACAGGAGGCCAATTATTGAACTATATGAATTAAACGTAAATTAGTTACAAACTACGCTGTGAACACTCTTTATCCAGCATGTAAACGTCACTAAAATTATTGGATTTAGATTATGACATGTGAAAGTCGCAAGCTCTATCTTCTTATCTCGCGTTTTCTACTGAAAATCTTGTGCTTGTACTCTTGTTAACTTTACTATGACAGAGATCGCCTAAACTTTATTATTTTTTTAATTGGTCCTGTGTGCAACAAATAACTTACTCGGTCTTTCTGCTGCCACTGCTTGATCTGCAGCATTCCATTATTTAACAAAAACATAAAGAAACCTATTATTCATGCTGAGTGCAATGCAAGTTCTGTATGGCGGCTCCTGCTGTTGCTGCGGCTGCTGCTGCTTACCACAACTACATATAATTCAAGAGAAAGGGTTTGGTCAAATCTAAACTCGATAAATGATAACCCAAACAAGTACTTCCTTTTTTAAAAAACTATATTCTGAAAGCGATTCTTTCTCATTCAATTAACAAAACGCTACAATCTCTTTGAACAATCGCTTCGTATGTAAATCTGCCTCCAGTGGCATTAAAGCAGTATTACAAATTAATCAAACTCTTGAGACAGACTGAAATACTTCTCCATTAAATACATAGTGAAACAATTCCCTGACAATTACAAAAGAAATCAATGACAAAATCAATACTTAATCTATTCGCCTAACAATGGTTTCCCTTAAGAATTCAACTCCTATCATTATCAAAATTACCGTCTGCTGCTACGCACATACACAAACCCTGTTCTTTAAATTAATAAGCGCGCTGCAAACTATAAAAAATATCAACTAAATACCAAATCCTGTGTCGCTGCTGGCGGACACGGCAGTACGGCAGCTCGGCGACGGCCCCTCGCCCAACACACGTGCGCACCACAGCAGGCGGACTCCTACACTGGCTTCCAAACTGCCATTAATTAATCCGTGTGCTGCGAAGCGCGACAACAATATCTTAGATTCCAGAGCTTGTGTATGCGCGCTGTAGCCAACCTTTAAATCCTAAGAGAGTATTGCCAACTCTCACATGTTCCATATGTCTGCCATCATTGGCGATGACGAGGCGCAGACGAATAACGAAAATTTGCATGACCCGCTGCAGTGTTGGAACATCGACGCTGTCGATGACCTCCTGCATGACTGTTTTCAGGCCTTGTCTTTAATATAGCCCAACAAGTAGGAGTCGTATGTGCTCAGATCCGGAGCATATGGTGGCCAATCGAGGCCCATGCCAGTGGCCACTGGGTACCCCAGAGCCCGAATGCGGTCCCAAAAGTACTCCTCCAGGACATCAAACACTCTCCTGCTTCGATGGGGTCGACCTCCGTCTTGCATTAACCACATATTGTCGAAATCTCGGTCACTTTGGATGATGGAGATGAAATCATCTTCCAAAACTTTCACGTACCGTTCGGTAGTCACCATGCCATCAAGGAATATCGCACCGATTATTCCGTGACTGGATATTGCAGACCACACAGTCACCCATTGAGGGTGAAGAGACTTCTCGACCGCGAAATGTGGATTCTCTGTTCCGGCGTATCGACAAGCGCCGGAACGAAGACGAAGATCTCAAGAGCAAAGAAGGTGGTGAAACGACGTCAGCAAATAGCCCGCTGACAAGGACAGCACCAGGACAGGAGTGCCCTCTAGCCGAAGAGAATACAAGCGCCGCTCCTGCCAGCCTGGCCGGACAGTACCAGACCGGGACACGCAGACCAGGGCAGTACTAGGACAGCACTACGATAGCAGTGACGTGTGATCCATATCAATTGCTTACATGGACCTTGTATACAGCAAAGGACTTTGATTGTTTGCATGTCGCCCATCGCTTACGACACCATTGTAAATTTAAAGTTAAGTATTGTCAATCTTCTTATTTGTAATAAAAACTATTAATGTAATTTGCTTTAATTGCTGAATAGCATTCCGAGAATGCAGCACCCTTTAGGCACTCTATACTAGACGAGAGGGCAGGACCTCACATTCTCAGTCCCCCAAATGCGCCAATTTTGCTTATTGACGAACCCATCCAAATGAAATTGGGCTTGGTCGCTAAACCAAACCATACTAATTCCCATCATGTCCCACAGTCAACTGTGCAGTTTGAACGTTCTAACGCAAACCATTCAGAACTTATAACGATTTTATTTCATGTAGTTCAATAATTGTCACCCTGTACTTCAGAAAAAACGTTTGATATCACTTTCTTGGAGACTTTAAATAAAAATGAGGCTGCTGTAGGAATCGCCAGTTGCTAGGTATCTACGGGTAAGTGCCAACGCTCAGTAACAGGTATAGCTTTCCCAAATTTGCTGCCAGCCTTTGTTATCTCCTGTCCAACAAAATGTATCAAATATTCAAAATCATTTTATCAAATATTCAAAATCAGACGGGGACATACCGCAAAATGTCTTGAAATGTATGTTTTCGGCATATAAGTTACCCATCAGATCACTCCCACTATATCAATGGCTCTGAGCACAGGGGGACTTAACATCTGAGGTCATCAGTCCCCCAGAACTTAGAACTACTTAAACCTAAGTAACCTAAGGACATCACACACGTTCATGCCCGAGGCAGGATTCGAACCTGCGACCGTAGCAGTCGCGCGGTTCCGGACTGAAGCGCCTAGAACCGCTCGCCCACCGCGGCCGGCCTCACTATATCTTTTTATGCTTCTGAAAACTGCGGTCATTTACCATCTGCGTTTTCTTGCGTCTTTGTTGCGTCTTCTATCTTGTTACTGAGGTAACAAGCACATCATCTCAAAGAAGCTGTCACTTGCTATAGCCACTTTGCCAATTTTTAAATTAGGAAGCTGGCACTGATGACGACTGCGAGTGCGGAGTGAATCCTGCATTCTTTTCCCTAATGTCTTTTATGTCTCTTTACATACTTTGCAATTGTTGGCATAAACACGCATTTTCGCATTCATAGCAGTGTTTGTTTTCACGGTTAACGTTTTGTCTAGTAGTAATTTTTTCATTAGTTGGTAATATCTTTATCTGAAAAATATCTTCTACTTCTTTACCGTAGCTTCGTTTTTGTGCCGGAATATTTCCGTCATTAATGTGCTTATTACTACTCCCTAAATCAGCATCGGAGGATGGTAGATTTAGAGTTGGGACATCATCAATCTTCAACTTTCGATTCGAACAAATATTCAGCTGTTCACTTTTCAAATCCCTTTCATAACGCAAATGATTAAAATGTATGGAGCAGACACAAGCGTTTTCAACTGAAAACGAATCTGCACCTTCACAAACATTTATGCGTTTTACTTTCGTCTGGTCGTTTTTGGCAAATTCATGAAACTTACTAACTAATTTGTTTGGCGGTCGCGCTGCAAGCCATTATTTCTCACTTAAAAATTTTCTCTAAAAATCCCTCAATAAACTGATAATTACGGCGTAACTCTGTACTCAATCGCTCGTAAACGCAGTTACCAGACAATACGTTAAGGGAATTGCGCGCCGCTGATCGTTGGTCGGGTTCATTCTGATATCATCGGCGCGAGCATACACCCCATATACCTACCATGTATTCTAATATCCGTGGATTCACAGCAATCACCCCTATTGCCACCTTGATATGTTCTCTTGGCTCAGTATTCTCTCTCCGGCTTGATCATAGTTCTGCGCACGGTACCAAGCTGCGGCTCAGTACATGTGGTCCATATCCTTTATCATTGCATAGCATTAATGTATGCTGTCCTCTGTTATATATTGTATTTTGCGTAATTCTAATTTCGAAATACATAAATATTTTAATTAACATTATTTATTTCATATTAGAATTGCAATATCCTCCCAACCTTCCCTATAATTCAACAAATCTAGGACCCCCTGGAAGTAGTAACGTTGTGACTGCCTTACACGCTCAAGTGCTGGATAGGAAATAACTTTAGAACGCCCGCAAACGGGATCACGCTCTTTTCATTTTCACCGCCTGGGATTGAAAGGACTATGGAAGACAGCGTGTGGGGTATCCCACACACTGACAGACATTTCAAAGCAACTCCGAAATCGGAACGTTTGACGAATAGAGAAAACTACGAAATAGATTGGTTCAAATGACTCTGAGCACTATAGGACTTAACTTCTGAGGTCATCAGTCCCCTAGAACTTAGAACTACTTAAACCTAACTAACCTAAGGACATCACACACACCCATGCCCGAGGCAGGATTCGAACCTGCGACCGTAGCGGTCGCGCGGTTCCAAACTGTAGCGCCTAGAACCACTCGGCCACCTCGGCCGGCTACGAAATAGAGTCAAGCAATTCACTCACAATGCCAAAATCACGCATGTTCGTTCATTTGTGTGCAGCGATACAACACTCGCGATTCTGTGGAAGAATCTCTGTTGCTTGGGTGTCGGAAAGACGAACTCAGAAACATATTTCTAGATCTCAGCTGACAAAGTAAAGAAATTTTTTTCAGCCCAGCTAGAAAGAACTATCGCCTGCAAGAATATGCAGACTACGTAACTAAGCCCAACATTTTCCACGTAAAGTGCGTTACAATAAACACAATAAGATAAGCAAAATTAAAAATTTCATCTAATATATAGGCAATGACGGTATCAGCAGAACCATAATCAAGAATGTTGCAGATAGCTTAGTGCACGTCTTAACATACATGGTTAATTATTCTCTCGTGAATGGAATACATACCACTCAACGTAAAACTAGCCATACCCGATCCGTTCCTAACTACGAAAACCTGTAATCACCTTTTGATTACTGGCAAATCAGCATCTTACCTTCTGTATACAAAGCCCTGGAATAAATTCTTCACGATCAAATTACTGAACATTTATGCAAATTCAACTTATGTGACAAATATTAGACCTGTTTTCACAAACACCATAGTACAAATACTTCATTCATTAAGACAACAGATGACCGGAAATATGCTGTGTGCAACTGTGAGGCCACACAGAAAAGCTGATAGCTACATTTTTCAGATAGTACGCTGAAGTGGTCTGAAACCAACTTGAAAAACAGACAGCAATATGTTGTCAGTGGGAAAAGGAAGTTGTTCTGGAAGCAGGTTCTCTTAGGAGCGCAACAGGGATCAGTTCTGGGCCCAAAATTGTGTTTCATGTATGTCAAAGATATCCCATCGCTTCTGCCCTCTTGTAAACATCATTACTCTGCTGACAAGCTCCAGCTTTATATACGCTAGCCCTGAAGGTAGCAGTACTACCAAGGCCTAGTGAATGACGGTCTGTGTTTGACAGCCAGATGGGCGAAAAGCAAAGTATTTATACTAAATGCGCAGAAATCTAAGCTCTTTTTATATCCCCCACAAACATTAATTAGTTCTGAATTCCGCGAACAACTGCGTCCTATTCTTCTCGGTGGTACTCCGATACCATATCACAAAACAGTAAAGAACTTGGGCGTAACTTTCGATGAACATCTCAGCTTGTCAGAAAGTACTGTCGCCACATTTAGGAAGACTTCCGTTTGCCTTACGTCCTTAAAGAGTTTCAGAACATATTTCGATAGGATGTGAAACGTAAACTTCTGCAACTTATTTTACCGAACCTACATTATTGCGATGAAATGCAGCATGGTACGAATAATGAGGGTTCAGACGTAATATCATGATATGAAGGAATGCTGTGGCGTGGTGATCCACATACGACCCCCAAAAACACGTGGATGATAACACTCCCGACCTGCTATTAGCACCTGGCGTTACAATAGCGTCTGGTAAGTCTCCTGTAACGCACTATTGCGTTATCATCTGAGTCGCCAAAAAACAGCCCATAGGCCTGAAGGATCCAACCTAGTGCGTGAGTGAATGGCCGTTGTGGTTGACTGAATACGATTTTGAAGTAATCCACATTTAGTACCAGCACCAGTGGTGGGCCAGGGTGGGCAAGGACGCCCCCAAAATTTTCTTGGCCCACCTAAATAAGACGGACAAATAAGAGAATCAAGGTTCAAAGTCAAACTTTACTTCATATAAATAAAATAACTTCTATCATAATAAAGACATATGGCAAACCACTGTTAACCATTTTGTATTTTCCCATATTAAAGCCATAAAATAAAATAAACAAATACATCCAAAGTGGATTTCATGACGACGCTCTTATTTCGTATTTCACAGTTTTTCGCTTTCTTCTCGGCGGTATGAATTCTGTTGTTTACCAGATGAACATAAAATGAAAAGTCTCAGAATAAGCATGTTTTGAGACATAATTTGCTTTTGTTGTGTGGCATGTCGGGAGTGGGATGCCATTCGTACTGGTATGTTACCTTTCAATATTTTGCTGTTACCGATTTTTTATTACATATTCGTGTAGTACGTAAAGAAATATGAATGTTTTAGTTGGACCACTTTTTTCGCTTTGTGATAGATGGCGCTGTAATAGTCACAAACGCATAAGTACGTGATATCACGTAAAATTCCGCCAGTGTGGATGGTATTTGCTTCGTGATACATTACCCGTGTTAAAACGGGCCGTTTACCAGTTGCGGAAAAGGTCGATATCGTGTTGATGTATGGCTATTGCGATCAAAATGCCCAACGGACGTGTGCTGTGTATGCTGCTCGGTATCCTGGATGACATCATCCAAGTGTCCGGAGCGTTCGCCGGATACTTAACGTTATTTAAAGAAACAGGAAGTGTTCAGCCACATGTGAAACATCAACCACGACCTGCAACAAATGATGATGCCCAAGTAGGTGTTTTAGCTGCTGTCGCGGCTAATCCGCGCATCAGTAGCAGACAAATTGCGCGAGAATCGGGATCTCAAAAACGTCGGTGTTGAGAATACTACATCAACATCGATTGCACCCGTACCATATTTCTATGCACCAGGAATTGCATGGCGACGACTTTGAACGCCGTGTACAGTCCTGCCACTGGGCACAAGAGAAATTACGGGACGATGACAGATTTTCGGCACGCGTTCTATTTAGCGACGAAGCGTCATTCAACAACAGCGGTAACGCAAGCCGGCATAATATGCACTATTGGGCAACGTAAAATCCACGATGGCTGCGACAAGTGGAACATCAGCGACCTTGGCGGGTTAATGTATGGTGCGGTATTATGGGAGGAAGGATAATTGGCCCCCATTTTATGGATGGAAATCTAAATGGTGCTATGTATGGCTGATTTCCTACGTAATGTTCTACCGATGTTACTACAAGATGTTTCACTACACGACAGAATGGCGATGTACTTCCAACATGATGGATGTCCGGCACATAGCTCGCGTGCGGTTGAAGCGGTATTGAATAGCATATTTCATGACAGGTGGATTGGTCGTCGAAGCACCATACCATGGCCCGCACATTCACCGAATCTGAGTACCCGGTTTTATTTCTGTGGGGAAAGTTGAAGGATATTCGCTATTGTAATCCACCGTCAACGCCTGACAACATGCGTCAGCGCATTGTCAATGCATGTGCGAACATTACGGAAAGCGAACTACTCACTGTCGAGAGGAATGTCGTTACACGTATTGCCAAATGCGTTGTGGTTGACGGACATCATTTTGAGGATTTATTGCATTAATGTGGTATTTACAGGTAATCAAATGTTCAAATGTGCGTGAAATCTTATGGGACTTAACGTCTAAGGTCATCAGGCCCTAAGCTTACACACTACTTAACCTAAATTATCCTAAGGACAAACACACACTCCCATGCCCGAGGGAGGACTCGAACCTCCGCCGGGATCAGCCGCACAGTCCATGACTGCAGCGCCTTAGACCGCTCGGCTAATCGCGCGCGGCTACAGGTAATCACGCTGTAACAGCATGCGTTCTCAGAAATGATAAGTTCACAAAGGTACATGTAGCACATTGGAACAATCGAAATAAAATGTTCAAACGTACCTACGTTCTGTATTTTAATTTAAAAAACCTACCTGTTAGCAACTGTTCGTCTAAAATTGTGAGCCATATGTTTGTGACTATTACAGCGCCATCTATCACAAAACGAAAAAAGTGGTCCAACTAAAACATTCATATATCTTTACGTACTACACGAATAAATAATAAAAAATAGGGGTTCCTATTTAAAAAAACGCAGTTTGACCTACGACAGTGCCATCTAGCGGGCCAACCATAGCGCCGTCTGGTTTCTCCCTTCAAACTAGACAAGTTTCGTTCTTTGTAGTTTTCCGTCTGATGCTTATTTCGTGAGATATTTGGCCGGGTCACAATCAATGGACCACCCTGTAGTGTACTGGAAAATATAGGTTATGTATATAGATTTGCTTTACGAAACATCCTGGCAGGTTAAAACTGTGTGCTGGACCGAGACTCGAAATCGGGACGTTTGTCTTTCGCGGGCAAGTGCTGTACCAACTGAGTTACCCAAGCAGGACTCACGACCCGTCCTCCCAGCTTTACTTCCGCCAGTACCTCGTCTCCTACCTTCCAGGCAAATCCCGAGTTCCACATCTCGGTCCGGTACACTTTTGTAATCCGCCAGGAAGTTTCATATGCGCACACTCTGCTGCAGAGTGAAAACTTCATTCAGGTGTATTTTTATTTCTAATACAAGAACGGAAATGTTTTTCAATATTTTGCTGTTACTATGGAATGCGTGTGTTGGAAAACATGGTACATGTATAAACAAAGATTGAATTTTCCGATACAGGTATGGAAATGTTTTCAGCATTTTACTGTTAGTAATTTTTTATTTTATTGCCTCTTAAGTTGCTATTAATATTATTATTGTTATTATTATTACTCTGTCCAGTCACCTTAATGTAACCACCTGTCAAAAGCCTGAATAACCACCTTTTGCAGCGCAAGACGTGCAGGAAGAAAGTCAGTGAGGTTCTGGAAGGGACAACACACAGGGATATGGAACCATACCGACTCCAGTGCTATCACCAACTCCAAAAGGTTTCTCCGTTGAGGATCCATGGCACAAACAGCCCAGTCGAGGTTGTTGCACAGATTCTCGATTGCGTTTAAATACGGATAGTCCTGTGGCCAGAGGAGTACGGTAAACTCACGCTGGTGCTCTTCGAACCACGTACGTACACTGCGAGTTGTGACACGTTGCACTGTCATGCTCGTAGATGCCACCGTGCTGACAAGCACCCCCTTCAGATTTAGTGGTAAGACACCAGTGGATAGCCAATCAAAAACTATACACAGATCAAGCATGAATAATGGAAGAAGGGGGTATACTGAACTATGAAAAAAGAAGAAAAACGAAACAGTGAACTGTTCAAGATGTGCAACAACGAGCGAGTGTGACTACCTGTGACGTCGAGGTTATATGGTCACGATGTCCAAATCTCCCTCGAGCCCAATTTCTTTTTTCACAAAATTATGAACGGTCCATCAGATCATTGACTGTCTGTTCGCAGGATTCAGATTTGAGTGTATGTCGTGGTGTAACGTCCATTCGCAACACCAAGGTGTAAGGAAGGGGCATATGGATATCTGTACCTCCTACTTGTTCTACACAAGAACCACATGTTATGACTCTTGCGTTCAGTTTTGGAAGTTTTGACTCTTGAATTGATTTGCTATAACATAGTTCACATTCGATTATTTGTTGTTTTCATTTGTGTGAGAGGTCTATGCGACACCTCACCTGCTCTCACTATTAATCACATGAACTTACGACAGTAATATACAGGGCGTATCAAAAATAATCGTCCGATTAAAAAAAATCATAGCTATTGTGTTGTTTGAGATGTGTGCGTGAAAAACGTACCGTTGGTAAGTGCAAACTCTCCAGTTTCACAAGGTTCCCGCTAGATAACAGCAGTCTGCCCTCACTTCAGTTCGAGTAAAAATGGTGCCGGGACATCAGAAATCGTTTTGTGTTGTACATTTTGCGCTTTGCGGGTCAGTAATAACAGTTCAGCGTGACTTCCGTACTAGATCTGCTGTGGATCCTTCTACGACACAGAGAATTATGCGATGGCATGAACAATTCCAGGAACTGATGACCTTAGCAGCTAAGTCCCATAAGATTTCACACACATTTGAACATTTGAACATGAACAATTCCGAGAAACAGGTTGTTTGAGTAAAGGCTAATCGCCGGCCCGTCCCAAGTATGTGCGAAATGTACCTGACATGTGCGTATGCAATCAAAGCCATCCGTAAAAAGCTCATCCTCAACCCCTAAGCTGATTTCAATCAAATTTGGGAGGCATATTAGTTACAATCTGAAAAGAAATACTGTAGGTCTAAGAACCACCAATCTCCTACTTTTTGTATATAAAAATTTTAATACATACATACACAAATAAGCACTGAATGCAAATACAGTCAACATTTTAAAAGAAGTAGGTGCTAGATTCGCAAACGAAATATTTTTGTACTGTGTTCAACAGCTAAATGTGCAAACTGCATCTTGAGTTTACTTTATATGAAACGTTTCTGTATATTCGCTGAAGTTTATAAGCATTAAGTACAAGATTCACCACAATTGTTTTTGCACTGTATCAAATGGTTCAAATGGCTCTAAGCACTATGAGACTTAACATCTGAGGTCGTCACTCCCCTAGATTTAGAACTACTTAAACCTAACTAACGTAAGGACATCACACACATCCATGCCCGAGGCAGGATTCGAACCTGCGACCGTAGCAGCAGCGCGGTTCCGGACTGAAGCGCCTAGAACCGCTCGGCCACAGCGACCGGCTGCACTGTATCCAATAGTTTTATGTTCAAACAGTACTTTAAGTAACGAATTACTTTCCTTGTAGTAAACTGTTTTATTTTCATCACCGAACCACAGGATAAATTAATCACTTGTATAGAGATGGCAATACATGCAGCTTATGAAACAGCCTTTTAGAATCTTTAATACTGCTCACACTAATGCAGTAACCCACAATGGGCTGGTTAGTTTTCAAACCTTGAAAATATTCTTGTTGTAAGTTATTTTAGTCTTGCATATAAATATAGGATATTCTTATTTGTAATGGTAGACACAAGCGCTATTAAATTTCACGCAATACCCTGCTACTGTTCACAAAATAGTCTTCTTCTGGATGGTTGTGAAACAGAAATTTTCTTTTCTGTCTTCTCGTATTTTTTTTAACCTTTTCTGTAACTAAAAAGAATAGTGCCATGTTAGTATGGCAACTGGGGAGAGTATAACAATGTGGAGAGAGAAGGGAGGACAACGAGATGGCCAGAAAGCGACGGAAAGGAGATAGGCACCGACAGGAGGAGGAGGAGATGAAGGGGGAAGGAGCACAGATGGACAGTGAGAGGAGGAGCAGACTGGCAGAGAGAGGGGGAGGAGGAGATTGATATAGAGAGGGGCAGGTGGAGATGATCAGAGAGTGGGGTGGAGGAGGTGGACACAGAGATGGCGTGGGGGAAATGATGAGAGACAGAGAGGGTGGGGGTGGAGGTGATGGGCATGGACAGAGGAGATGGATAGACAGAGAGGGAGGAAAGATGGATAAAGAGGGAGAGAATGTGTAGAAAGAGGTTGGAGGATGAGGTGGATAGAGAGAGGGGGGAAGGAGGTGATGTACAAAGAGAGGCAGCAGGAGGAGATGCACAGAGGGGCTGGGGAGAGGAGGAGGAGGTGCACAGAGAGAGGAGGAGAAGGATATGGACTAATAGAAGATTGGAATAAATAAATGCCTGGGCAATGCTGGGTTTCTCATCTAGTAGGAAATAAAAGAAAAAAGGCTATAATTAAGTGTTGATGACACAGTTCTTTCCAAAAATTACGTTCTTATTACAATTTTACTTCACACTTCCTTGTTTTGAGGGCAGCAGACTCATTGATAACGTCATTGACGTCAAATTTACCAGATGTATTGCATTTTGTCGACAAGACAGCTGGATTTAACAGTCTACTTCAACTATACTCTATCTTAAACAATTTTTTGCTGTCTTTAACTTGCTCACACTGCTCTGAAATTGTCATAAATATCCTCAAAGCTATTTCGATGTTGGGATAAGTACCTTGTAACCCATACTTCGAGAAGAAAACAATCAAAATATCCAAATGGCAACCTGTGGCAGTGCTCATCATCAGCTCTTTCTACTGGAATTTGAAAGCAGCTATTTCATTAACTAGCTCTGCTGTGTAGATATTTCTGTTATATTCGGCACCAAAATCCGCTGCATATTTCTCAAAATAACATACACATCTCCCATTTAACGCTTTCCTGACAGGAAATTAAAGTTAGAGGGTATGGTGTGTTACATGAGAGACCTGTTTCCCGTTTCACTTACTATTTATCAAATAGCATCCCACTTAGTAAATGAATCGACTTCATTTACTTCCGGTACTATGGACGTGGAAGAATTATGGGCAAATTTTAAACACATTGTAAATCAAGCATTGGACAAGTATGTGCCGAAAAAGTGGGTTACGGACGGAAAAGACCCACCGTGGTTTAACAGCGCAATTCGGAGAATGCTCAGGAAGCAAAGGCAGCTGCACTCGCGGTACAAGAAAGATCGGGAGAATGAGGACAGGCAAAAGTTAGTAGAGATCCGTGCTGATGTAAAAAGAGCGATGCGCGAAGCATATAACCACTACCACCGTCATACCTTAGCAAAAGATCTTGCTGAAAACCCAGGGAAATTCTGGTTTTACGTAAAATTGATAAGCGGGTCGAAGGCTTCCATCCAGTCACTCACTGATCAGTCTGGTCTGGCAACGGAAGACAGCAAAACGAAAGCTGAAATTTTAAATTTAGCATTTGAGAAATCTTTCACGCAGGAGGATCGTACAAACATACCGCCTTTGGAGTCTCGTACAGATTCCCGTACGGGGGACAGTGATAGACATCCCTGCGGTTGAGAAGCAGCTGAATGGGGTGAAAATAAATAAATCGCCAGGTCCTGATGCGATTCCAATTCGGTTTTACAGAGAGTACTCTAGTGCACTGGCTTCTTACTTAGCTTGCATTTATCGCGAATCTCTTGCCCAACGTAAAGTCCCGAGTGACTGGAAAAAAGCGCAGGGTATATAAGAAGGGTAGAAGAACGGATCCTCAAAATTACAGACCAATATCCTTAACATCGGTTTGTTGTAGGATTCTCGAACATATTCTCAGTTCGAATATAATGAATTTCCTTGAGACAGAGAAGTTGCTGTCCATGCATCAGCACGGCCTTAGAAAGCATCGCTCCTACGAAACGCAACTTGCCCTTTTTTCACATGATATCTTGCGAACCATGGATGAAGGGTATCAGACGGATGCCATATTCCTTGACTTCCGGAAAGCGTTTGACTCGGTGCTCCACTGCAGACTCCTAACTAAGGTAGGAGCATATGGGATTGGTTCCCAAATATGTGAGTGGCTCGAAGACTACTTAAGTAATAGAACCCAGTACGTTGTTCCTCAATGGTGAGTGTTCATCGGAGGTGAGGGTATCATCTGGAGTGCCCCAGGGAAGTGTGGTAGATCCGCTGTTGTTTTCTATCTACATGAATGATCTTTTGGACAGAGTGGATAGCAATGTGCGGCTGTTTGCTGATGATGCTGTGGTGTACGGGAAGGTGTCGTCGTTGAGTGACTGTAGGAGGATACAAGATGACTTGGACAGGATTTGTGATTGGTGTAAAGAATGGCAGCTAACTCTAAATAAAGATAAATGTAAATTAATGCAGATGAATAGGAAAAAGAATCCCGTAATGTTTGAATACTCCATTAGTAGTGTAGCGCTTGACGCAGTCACGTCGATTAAATATTTAGGCGTAACATTGCAGAGCGATATGAAGTGGGGCAAGCATGTAATGGCAGTTGTGGGGAAGGCGGATAGTCGTCTTCGGTTCATTGGTAGAATTTTGGGAAGATGTGGTTCATCTGTAAAGGAGACCACTTATAAAACACTAATACGACCTATTCTTGAGTACTGCTCGAGCGTTTGAGATCCCTGTCAGGTCGGATTGAGGGAGGACATAGAAGCAATTCAGAGGCGGGCTGCTAGATTTGTTACTGGTGGGTTTGATCATCACGCGAGTGTTACGGAAATGCTTCAGGAACTCGGGTGGGAGTCTCTAGAGGAAAGGAGGCGTTCTTTTCGTGAATCGCTACTGAGGAAATTTAGAGAACCAGCATTTGAGGCTGACTGCAGTACTGTTTTACTGCCGCCAACTTACATTTCGAGGATAGACCCCAAAAATAAGATAGGAGAGATTATGGCTCGTACAGAGGCTTATAGGCAGTCATTTTTCCCTCGTTCTGTTTGGGAGTGGAACAGGGAGAGAAGATGATAGTTGTGGTACGAGGTACCCTCCGCCACGCACCGTATGGTGGATTGCGGAGTATGTATGTAGATGTAGATGCAGATGTAGAAATATTCTGAAGCAGTCTAACTTATGCAGTTGCGGTCCAGTCCTCAGTCGGCAGAAATCGGCAAAAATAGGAAGGCTTTCGTTGAACAGCATATTATTTGCTTCAAAACGCGGAGGCCAACCTAGCAACCTTTGAGAGCTAACAATACCGTAGCGAAATAGCAGCAAAAACTCCATTGCTGAACATGAGCTAGCTGCGTACAAGGTGCGCTGAATATTAGGCTAGGTGGTTAGCGTTCTGTGCTGCTGTTGCCTGACGCGTGACGTCACTGAGGAACAACATCGGCCCTGACAATCACGCTATAACATCTGGACCGCGCATTTATGAGACTTATTTATAGTGTGTTTTAGTTTCTGCTGAAATAATGAATTATGCATTGCTACACTGCTATTGCTAGAATGTTACTGCTACATTCTGTAATCTGACCTGCTTTCAAACATGCAGTGCTGATTTTCTAAAATTTCAAGCATCTGGCAGATTGAAACATGCAAAAAACAAAATTGTGCTCTGTTTTTGGTTTTTTTTTTTTCAATTTTCTTTCAAAGTAAATGGTCGCAATGAGCATGTAATTTTCTAAGTTGGCTCTGGAAAAAAGTTTTAACGAGTAAACAAGATGAATACACGGTCGTCCATTGATCGTGACCAGGACAAATATCTCACGAAATAAGCGTCAAACGAAAAAACTACAAAGAACGAAACTTGTCTAGCTTGAAGCGGGAAATCACATCGCGCTATGGTTGGCCCTCTAGATGGCGCTGTCATAGGTCAAACGGATATCAACTGCGTTTTTTTAAAATAGGAACCCCCATTTTTATTACATATTCGTGTAGTAGGTAAAGAAATATGAATGTTTTAGTTGGACCACTTTTTTCGCTTTTTGATAGATCAATGGACCACCCTGTATAACGTTCACCCATCGAACGTGCTTTGACCTGATTTGGTTTGATTGGGTGAAAATATTTTGCCCAGTATTCCATTAGTTTCACGACAGACAAGTGAACTTTTAATAAGGCCCCTACAGACGCATCAATTTATCGGCCGACCGACCGACGACTTCCGTAGCAGCCTACACACGTCCCGATCGACTTCACTATGCATTTACAGTGCAGTGCTGTTGAAGTGACTTGTGTATCTGAAGTTCATTGAATTTATGTTGTACGAGATCCCGTTTGGCTTCGCTCAGAAACAAACACGGGGGTTTGGCTTGGCTGTTTCAGAGGCAACAATGCCAGAAAGAGCAGTGAGCTAACTATGGGTAAAGAAGTGGCTAGTACAAGGAATGAAATTCGCCTACTTTCTGTTACTTTAGCAGCTGGAAGCCGACGATTTTCGTAATTATCGAAGAATGGATGATCCATACATTTCAGAGCTGCTGAACATCAACAACCCGCTCTTAACGAAAAAGAATACAGTCATGAGAGAGGCTGTTAGCTACATTACGATTTCTAACCATTCTGAGATGTTAAGAGGACGTTAAACTCAGTGCAGTTCTGTCTTCACAATTATTAGCTAAAATGATTCCTGAAACCGACAACGTGATTTGTAGTTGACGGAGGAAACACATAATAATAAAGCAAAATAAAGAAAACAAACGACGTTCATGTAAACGTTATTAATTTATTTATGTATGTAGCAAAAAAAAATGGTTCAAATGGCTCTAAGAAGTATGGGACTTAACACTGAGGTCATCAGCCCCCTAGACTTAGAACTACTTAAACCTAAAGACATCTCACACATCCATGCCCGAGGCAGGATTCGAACCTGCGACCGTAGCAGCAGCGCGGTTCCGGACTGAAGCGCCTAGAAACGCTCGGCCACAGTGGCCGGCTGTAGCATAAAAGATGACCTGTAAGTTTAAGAAACTCATTTCAGATTCGAAGAAGGACTACACATTGTGGTGGCGCACATCATCCAATGAATACAACAGGTGCATAAAAAATGAAGCACTTAGCAACTGTTAGAACTGTAAAGAAGTAGCGCACACTTTGCTCTTCATACCAGGGCACTTGGATATAGGATGGACTTTTTTAATACTTATAACGATACAGCAAGTATATTTTATGAATTAACGTTCACTGTATGTCAATATTTCGGTTTTTAGATTTCATTTCCGGTGAGTATCAGAAATAAAACCTAAAAACAAAAATACAGTGGGTCAACGGACTTTTCTTCTCTCTAAGCGCCACTCGAAACTGTGAGTTCTTAAAAACTTGAAAAAATTGCTTCATTTCTCGCATCTATACTGCTATGCACCTCGTACGACGTGTACCACAAGCATCCGCATCCTTAAAATTTCTCCACAACTTAAAATTTCGTCCGCCTGGCACCTTGTCATTCATATTGGAACAGCATTTAATCCTGCACGCAGTGACAAAAGGACGAACTTTCGTCGGGCAATTGACACGGCACGGTACAAATTGTTAGGAGCCGCGGAGGGGGAGGGGAAGCGGCTGTCTGATGGCCCTACCCGCCCGACATCCCGACAAGGAAAGTCCGTCGGTCGGTCAAAACGTTAACACAGACGCACAATTTGACAGCCAGTCGGTTGGTGCGTGTATAGGCCCTTGGTTTCTTCATAGTCCAGACGTTGATGACAAGTGACGTCGAAGATCTTTACTATGTGCCCATAATTCCGTGCACATGTTATCAGATGAGCATTTCTTCCCTGTAATGCCGCTACGGAATTCTGAGTTCTGGTTTTATCTAAATCATTACAGAAAACTTCAACTGTGTTCATCTTTGGCTACCTAGAATAAAAGGGAACGCAAATCAGCTAAGTGACAAAATCCGTTAAATTCCCACGTTTGTTTACTTACCGCCGCACGGCATTTCCTTTGTCTTCGAGTAAAATCACGCACATCAAAAAAATTCATTTAGACAACTTACGTACAGCAACTTGACGTAAAATTTAAACAAGCTTTCATTCCGTTTTTTATAAAATGTCGTGCCGGCTTCTTGTTATATTGTGTAGTATTAAATCGTCAAATTAACGCTACGGCACTATTGAATTCGGTTAGTAACCATTCGCTTAGTAGCTACCATCTGGTGAGCAAGATGTATGCGACAGGCGAAATACCCTCAGACTTCAAGAAGAATATAATAATTCCAATCCCAAAGAAAGCAGGTGTTGACAGATATGAAAATTACCGTACTATCAGTTTAATAAATCACAGTTGCAAAATACTAACGCGAATTCTTTACAGACGAATAGAAAAACTGATAGAAGCCGACCTCGCGGAAGATCAGTTTGGATTCCATAGAAATATTGGAACACGTGAGGCAATACTGACCCTACAACTTATCTTAGAAGAAAGAATAAGGAAAGGCAAACCTACTTTTTTAGCATTTGTTGACATTCTGAAGGTGGCAGGGGTAAAATACAGAGAGCGGAAGGATATTTACAATTTGTACAGAAAGCAGATGGCAGTTATAAGAGTCGAGGGGTATGAAAGGGAAGCAGTGGTTGGAAAGGGAGTAAGATGTTATTCAATCTGTATATTGAACAAGCAGTAAAGGAAACAAAAGAAAGGTTCGGAGTAGGTATCAAAATCCATGGAGAAGAAATAAAAACTTTGAGGTTCGCCGATGACGTAATTCTGTCACAGACAGCAAAGGACTTGGAAGAGCAGTTGAACTGAATGGACAGTGTCTTGAAAGCAGGGTATAAGATGAACATCAACAAAAGCAAAACGAGGATAATGGAATGTAGTCGAATTAAGTCGTGTGATGCTGAGGGAATTAGATTAGGAAATGAGACACTTAAAGTAGTAAAGGATTTTTGCTATTTGGGGAGCAAAATAACTGATGATGTTAGAGAAGATATAAAATGTAGATTGGCAATGGCAAGGAAAGCGTTTCTGAAGAAGAAAAATTTGTTAACATCGAGTATAGATTTAAATGTCAGGAAGTCGTTTCTGAAAGTATTTGTATGGAGTGTAGTGTTGTATCGAAGTCAAACGTGGACGATAAATAGTTTAGACAAGAAGAGAATAGAAGCTTTCGAAATGTGGTGCTACAGAAGAATGCTGAAGATTAGGTGGGTAGATCACATAACTAATGAGGAGGTATTGAATAGAACTGGGGAGAAGAGGAACTTGTGGCACAACTGGACTAGAAGAAGGGATCGGTTGGTAGGACATGTTCTGAGACATCGAGGGATCACCAGTTTAGTATTGGAGAGCAGCGTGGAGGGTAAAAATCGAAGAGGGAGACCAAGAGATGAATACACTAAACAGATTCAGAAGGATGTAGGCTCCAGTAGGTACTGGGAGATGAAGAAGCTTGCACAGGATAGAGTAGCATGGAGAGCTGCATCAAACCAGTCTCAGGACTGAAGACCACAACAACAACAACCATAACCCGGAAAAACGCTTAGGAGAAACAATAAAACTTGTCCAAGTTTTCCGTTGTCATAATAGTTATCTCTTTTTGGCTATAAATTACTTAAATTGCAAAAGACCACTGATAATCAATTGTGCATATCAAACTCATAACTTAAATAACAATCAACGTGCTTAGTAGAAAGTTATTTGTTTACTATTCTGTAAAATACTGCACCCAGCATAAGTTACATGTTCACTGTTCTGCAAAATACTGATCGCAAACTTTTACTTGACCCCTGAGCAGAGAATGCTGGGAGCGGCAGCCTTCATTCTGTTCTTAAGGCACTGGCTGTTGGAACAAGCTCCGCCTCTTCGTACCACGTCAGCCATCTTACAGCTACAGCTTATAAAGGAAACGAATGTCTGATGGGTTAATGCGTCGCAGAAAGGACGCGAAATTAAATATCACATTAATAGTCCATTAAATTTCGGGCATGCAGCCGCGCAAATAAAAGTTCCTCAACTGATATTTCGGCCGCGTATCGTCCGGCCATTCTCAGAGTGAGTCACAAGACTGACGACAAGTTTTCTTTTTTTTCTTTTTTGTTGATTTCACACCTGATACAGGTAGGCCAGCAGCGGCATATTACGCCGCTCTTTGGCCACAGATAAAACTAATGATACAAAAGAAGATAATCGCAGAACAGACAGGGTGGATATACAAACGTAGACATACAAAATTAAAACACACGGAGCCGTTCACGGGCGCAGAGTCCAAAATAAAAATGTGCTGACACATGGACACACACACAGATGACAGATGGTACACGCGAATGTTGGAGCACAAATGAATAAACACTGGAACACTTGAGCACGAACACGATGGCACACACAAACACTAGGCGATGATCTCCGGCGCGCGAAAGTTCACTATACGTGTGCGAGTCCGGGGACCTGCCAAAGGGGGAAAAAGAGGGGGACGAGGAAGAGTGGAGTGTGTAGATGCCAGTGGCAGAGGAGATGGGAGCGGGAGGAAAGAAGATAGCCGGGGTAGGGGGAGCCCGGGGGGAGGAGGGAGGGAGGAAGGGAGAGAGGGTGCCCTCGGGAAAAAACACAGGGTGCGGTAGAAGAGGATTAAAGTTGGTAGAAGGGGTAGATGGAGGAGATGAGGGCATCATCAGGGAGGGGGAGTTGGTGGAAGTCACCTTGGGTGAGGGTATGGAGAGTGGAGAGACGGAGAGCAGGTGGGATGTGGGAATGCAGGTGCAGCAGCGGATGGGGGTGGGAGAGGATGGGAGAGACAAGCAAGTGAGGGGGATCAAGTTTGCAGGAGGTGTAGAGGATCTGTATCCATTCAAGGAAAAGAAGGAGGTGTGGGAATGGAATAAGGTCATAGAGGATCCACGTGGGGGAGGGAGACGGATGTGATAGGTGAAGGCGAGGTGGAGCGCATGGCATTCTAGGATTTGAAGGGATTTGTAAAAGGTAGGAGGGGCAGAGATCCAGGCGGGATGAGTATAGCAGAGGATAGGGCGGATAAGGGATTTATAGGTGCGGAGGATGATGGAGGGGTCCAGACCCCATATGCGGCCAGAAAGGAGCTTGAAGAGACGGAGTCAGGAGCGTGTCTTGGCTTGGATTGTCCGGAGATGCGGGGTCCAGGAGAGGCGACGGTCAAAGGTGACGCCATGGTGCTTAAGGGTGGGGGTGAGGGCGATAGGATGGCCATAAATGGTGAGATAGAAGTCGAGGAGACGGAAGGAAGGGGTGGTTTTGCCTACAATGATCGTCTGGGTCTTGGAAGGATTGATCTGGAGCAACCACTGGTTACACCAAGCGGTGAACCGGTCAAGATGGGATTGGAGAAGGTGTTGGGTGAGTTGCAGGGTGGGAGCAAGGGCAAGGAAGGTGGTGTCATCGGCGTACTGGAGAAAATGGATGGGGGTGAAGGCAGTGGCATGTCCGCCATATACGAAAGGTATAGAAGAGGGGAGAGGACGGAACCTTGGGGCACACCAGTGGAGGGGTAGAAGGTGTAGGAATCCATGTAATGGATGGTGACATAGGAAGGACGTTGAGAAAGAAAGGACCCGATCAGATAGTCGTAGTTGATACGAAGGGCGAAGGTTTGGAGCATGAAGAGGAGACCGAAATGCCACACACGATCGTAGGCATGTTCAAGGTCAAGTGAGAGGAAGATGACGGAGCAATGGGAGTTGAGCTGTTCGGAGAGGAGAGCCATAGCAGTATTCAATGAGACCATTCAACCATTCAATGAGAACCATAGAAGTATATTGTCAAATGATCTTTCACGAAACCCAAAGAAATCTGGTCATACGTGAAGGCTGTTAGTGGCACCAAAGTTAGTGTCCAGTCCCTAATGAATCAGACAGGAACTGAAATTGAGGTTAGCAAAGCAAAAGATGAAATGGTTAACTCTGTTTTCAGATGTTCATTTACAAAGGAAAACCCAGAAGAATTGCCCTGATTTAATCTTTGTTCCACTCAAAGGATGAGTGAAATAAGTATTAGGGTCAGTGGCGTTGAGAAACAGTTGGACTCATTATAATTGAACAAAGCCCTAGGGCCCAATAGAAAGCTTGTCATATTCTATACTCAATTTGCAGCTGAGTTAGCCCCTCTTGTAACTGTAATCTATCTCAGATCCCTCAAACAAAAAACCATGCCCAGTTCCTGGAGAAAGGCACAGGTTACACCTCTCTGCAAGGAAAGTAGTAGAAGTGATCCACAAAATTACCATCCAATATCCTTGGCATCGATGTGGTGTAGAGTCTTATAACATATTCAGAGCTCAAACATACTGATGTATCTTGAACAAAATGACCTCCTCCACATTAACCAGCTCAGATTCTAACAGCATTGATCTTGTGAAATCCAGCTCGCACTTTTCTCACGACATACTGAAATGATTGGATCAAGGCAGTTGAGTAGATGCAGTATTTCTCGGTTTCCAAAAAGCATTGGACTCAGCAACACACCTATACTTATTGTCAAAAGCATTATCATAGGGGGTATCCAGTGAAATTTGTGACTGGAGTGAGAACTTTTTAATAACAAGGATGCAGCATGTTTTCTTGAATGAAAGTCATCATCAGATGTAGAACTAACTTCAGGTGTGCCCCAGGAAGTGTGTTGGGATCCTTGCTGTCCGAGTTGTATATTAATGACTTTGCAGACTGTATTAATAGTAACCACAGACATTTTGCAGTAGATGCAGTTATCTATAATGAAGTATTGTCTGAGATGGTGAAAGAACTGCAATGGAAGATTCCTAAAGATAGATAGGAACTATCCCGAGAAAGTCTACTAACAAAGTTTCAAGAACCGGCTTTAAATGATGACTCTGGGAATTTACTACAATGCCCTACATGTCACCCCCATGGAGATCGAGATAAAACTAATTACAGCACTCACAGAAGCATTTAAACAATCATTCTTCCTGGACTCCATACATGAATGGAGTGGGAAAAAGCCATAATAACTGGAACAGTGCGTTGTACTCTCTGCAATGTTCTTCACATTGGTTTGCAGAGTATAAGTGTAGTTTTAGATCTGTAAATATACATTTATAAGCACTCTTCCTCCACAGTGAAAGCTTTTCTAAAATCACTATGCTTCTCCTATAGATCTCATGCTTGCTAAAACGTTCTTTGCTTTCTTCTGTAACACGTGGTGTGCTGTCATTGGCACTACTAATACATGTCAAATTACATGATGGAAATGGATCACTCTTAAGCACTCATTTCCATGCTAAATTTAGCTGCTCCAAATGCAAGTCTCTAACGTAACCAGTTTCTTTGAAATGACTGGAGCACATTCTAGCATTTGCAACGTTCACAGCATTTTTTCTATGGCATCTTGACAGCCAGATCTTTTGTAGACTTTCATTGTGAAGGAAAGCATCAAGCACTACTTCATTCCTTTAATATCATGATCATGAGAATTACAGCCAACAACAGCACAATCTGGCATTGCTTTCATGCACTCAAAACACTTTCACTTGCAAATCACTCACTACACATAATTAGCTAAGCAAAAACAATACCACTCATGAAATTACACAGCCTTCAACATGAGAATACGAGTGCAAATTGTTACTCTCTGTGACGTCATGCACACAATGCCAGAAACCCATTTTCTTCTGCACAACACACTGGTGCATAGACAGCAGCTTATGAACTAAGCACACTGTTGACACTTAACCTAGGTGATGTGTGTTCATTAGTAGTCATTTCTTTATGTGCTACTTTGACAAAATGACACTATGACAACAGCATGCATTTTCAGTCTCGTATCACAGGAAAGGCTTTGTCTTGCAGGCACAAAATAGGAACATGTGGGACAGGAGAAGTCACATGCCCCTCCCTTTAATTCTTAAGTTGTCTTTCTCAACTTTTTAACTGCCGAGTTTTATTTTGTGTTTTAAATTAATGCTGCTTTTTGTTTTTCATTTTGCTATTTCACACACATGTAGTTTGTTAACTGAAAATAATAAGTGACTATTACAGTACAAAATCATTACAATAGTCTCACAAAGAAAAGCTTAAAACAAACATTTTTTTACACCAGTCACATGAAATGAACAAAATTTCTTCATGTAATACACATGATGCACAACACAATATAAAACAAAAATCAGCAATATTTCAGATTGTGGTGGGTGATCCTCTAAATACTCTGATTTGTACCAGGCATATTTTGGCGCATTGGTAAACCTTGCTGAAGAAAACTGATTGTATATTAGTGATTGCAGCTTGATTATATTGCTTCTCAAGTCGAGATTGGCATCACAGTCATTCACAAGAACTAGATCTGAAAATCTTCTTATAAGGTTCTTCCAACACTGAAGCCTAATACACCCCAATGGCTGTACCTGTCTTGTTGAGTCTTTTGGGATCATCAGATGAACAAGTTCCTTGTCCTTCTTGTTTCTCGGCCACAGTTTGTCGGTGGCCACTCATGCGGACAGACAACTTGTTGGTTCTCATGCCCACATAGAATGCAGCACACTGTTTGCAGCTTAACTTGCAGATAACATGACTGTTTACACAGGTAGCCCTGCCTTTGATGGGATAGGTGATGTTTGTGAATGGACTGGAGTAGACGGTGCTGGGAGGATGTATAGCACAGGTCTTGCATCTAGATACATAACAGGAGTATGAGCCATCAGGTAAGGGACTGGGAGCAGGGCTTGTGTAGGGATGGACGAGTATATTGTGTAGGTTTGGCGGACAGCAGAATACCACTGTGCGACGGGTGGGAAGGATAGTGGGCAGGACATTTCTCATTTCAGGGCACGACGAGAGGTAGTTGAAACCCTGGTGGAGAATGTAATTCAGTTGCTCTTGTTCTGGGTGGTACTGAGTTACGAACGGAATGCTCCTCTGTGGCCAAACAGTGGGACTTCGTGAGATGGTGGGAGACTGAATAGCTAAGGAACGGGAGGATTATTTTTGTACAAGGCTGGGAGGATAATTATAGTTTGTGAAGGCTTCAGTGAGACCCTCGGTATATTTCGAGAGGGACTGCTCATCACTGCAGGTGTGACGACCATGGGTGGCTAGGCTGTATGGAAGGAACTTTTTGGTATGGAACGGGTGGCAGCTGTCAGCGTGGAAGTGTTGCTGGTTGTTAGTATGTTTTATATGGGTGGAGGTACTGATGTAGCCATTTTTGAGGTGGAGGCCAACATCTAGGAAGGTGGCTTGTTGGACTGAGTAGGGCCAGAAGCAAATGGGGGAGAAGTTGAGGTTTCATTTCTTATTTTCTCTCTTCTTGTTGCTTCACAACTTCATCTCCAAAACTTCATTAGCATTGTCTTAATTTCTTCTCATTAACTGAGGACACTTCCCACCGTTCAGCACCATACAGAGCAATGCTCTCTATTATAGTTTCATATATCCTTCCTTTTCAAATTTTTTTGTGTCGTTTTATTCCAAATAATGGAGTGTAATTGCTTAATTGCCACCTTCTGTTTCCTACTCTGTGCTTGATTTCCTCACTGCTTCCACCTTTATCCAAAATGATTATCCCTAAATATTTATATGAATGGCTACACTTTGCTATAGATCTGTCATCCATAACAAGATCCTTTCCTATGCCTCCAACAATCAAGTTTCAGCATTTGTAAAGTTAATTTTCATGTGTATTTGTAAAGTTAATTTTCATGCCCCATAGCTGATATTCTTCTTTAAGCTTTCTTAACCCTTTAGTGACCAAATTATTTCCGGAAGTTGTAACTTTTTATGAACACTTTATTGGGCTAAGAAACCATTCATAAAATCATAGTTTAAATCTTGAAAGTGAGAGTTTAGCCTACGAGTATAAGAAAAATTAGCAGGAACTATTCTTCCCACCGAACTCTGGAGTAACTTCACTTGCTAATTTAAAAAAATGTATTTCCTTTATTTTTTAGTACAAAAACATGTTACACATTACATTTATATTTGTATTAGTTCATACTGTCCTTTGAGTTCACTAAGGTGATGTACTATGGAACTTAGAGAAGCATGTTGCTACACACAAAGTTACACGACAGTTGCTACACATTATTTTTGTTCTCGTTTCTTTGTTCTTGGTGTTACATTGGCGGCATCTTCTGTTTGTTGTACCTTTTGTAGGGAAATGAGTTCCAACTTTCTCCAGACAAACTTCATCTGGTACTCCAGACACACCTCTTTTTGGTGTTTGAACATTAACAGGCCTTCCTCTTCTCTTATGACTTGAGAAGCCAGAGATAAGCTGCATTGCCAAGTGCAATCTAAATGTTAGCTGGAATGCTTCTGTCTTCTGCAGCTTCCACATAATGTAGGAATTGACAACTGCCAAATCCACAAGAAAGAAAAACAGTTTGTGCCACCACTTCCATGAACGACGGCCTACAGCATACTGTTCACGCAGCTGATCAAATCTATCCACTTCTCCGATTATTTTATTATACTTTGCCACAGCCAATGGGCAGAATACTTCACTTCTGCTTCCACTAACTTACCTTGTAATATTTATGTAATTTTCAGTCAAATCCAGCAAATATACGCGAATACTATCTCCCTCATAAATATAAAAGTAGATAAATACAACATAAGTCACTTCACACGCAAAAGGAAAGCACACTATCCAAAAAACGCTGTAGCGGTCGAAACAGTGGCTCGTTTTCACGCGGGTACTGAGCTTCTGTATTGATTGACTCACAAGGTAGAAATACAATAGCTTTCGCCTAACCGTTGACAATCTACACATAGTTAGCACACTCTAACAGAGATGGTAGCACAAGTTAGAAGTGGGAACACGGATTACCACTGAAGTTACAGTGAAAACAAATAAGTGGGAACTACAGTTCCCACTGGTCACTAAAGGGTTAACACATAAGCCACATCCTCTTCTTTCTTGGCAAAGATGGCCTGATCATCAATGAAATTTAGGGAGAACAGGATGTCATCACCTACTCTAATTCCCATGTTTTTGCACATCCTTTTCCAGTTTTTCAGTGCTTATTTCAAAAATATTTTAAAGAGGGTAGGCACTGAACAGCATGAGTGTCTCATCCTTTGCTAACCTTAAGTTTCTGTGATAGTTACTTTCCAACTTTAGCATGACAAGTATTAGCTGAATACAGCTTTCTAAAAGCTTGTAGATAACATTTATGAATGTTGTTTTTGTTTTACATTGCTTCCCATATCCTAGCAAGTGGTACACTATCATAGACCTTCTGCAGATCTAGAAAAACCATGTGTGTCCCCAAGTTATGTGCCAGTCTCTTGTCAGTCACCTGTCTAATGCTGCAGATGTTATTGATATAAGACCATACTGCCTGAAAGCCATTTCTTTCTTCTACTTCCTCAATTTCTCTCTCAATTCTAGTTTTAAGTATATTACCATATAGTCTCAATATAGAAATGAGAACTGTGATGCCTCAATAATTTATGCAGTAATCTTTCCTTCCATTTTTAAATATATCTGTGATGAACCCTTCTTTAAACCTGACAGAGATTTCCTCACCACTAAGGCAGTGGTAAAATAGCTTTGCTAGCTGTTCAAATAACCCAGCCTTCAACAACTCTATATATACAGCTCCAGGTCCCAATACTTTTCCATTTTTGAATTGCTGTACTTCTGCTGTTGTCATCTCCTAGATATCTATGTCACATTCATTGCCTGCAAAGCACCATGTATCCTGAAATTCAAATCGATCTTCTTTAAACAGTTCTTCATAGTATGTCTTCCATCTATCTAGGCTTATCAACTGTAAGTTTATACTACTTCTCTCATTTGTTCTTTGCTGTTTTATTACCTTCCATGCTTCTTTGGATTTTGAAATCCTTACGCAGTTGCTAATTTCTTCACATTTAAAGTCCCAATATAATTTTTTACTCTAATTACTGCTTTCTTTGCCTCTCCCCTCAGTCTTACATACTTACTTCTATCACTAGCCTTATTGCTCATAACCCACCTGTGAACAATAGTGCACACCCAAGCAGGAAATGGTCAGATCCACATTCTGCTCCCTATAACATAATCAATTACAGATTGTAACTTCCTTGTAGGCTGTGTCCAGTTATATTTATGGGCCTCTTTGTGTTGGATAAAGCCACTCTATAGCTTAAGACTGCACTGTTCAAACATTTCTAACAGTATCTCTCCTTCACCATTCACAATATCCTGCCCAAATTTGGCTACAACCTTACTTGCTGCTTAACCACTCACCCATTAAAACCTCCTAAAAGATATAGTTCGTTCCAATTGCTAATTACATCTAGGTGGGTTGACAAATCATTAAATAAATTATTGGTTGGTTGGTTGGTTTTTGGGAAAGAGACCAAACAGCGAGGTCATCGGTCTCATCGGATTATGGAAGGAAAGGGAAGGAAGTCGGCCGTGCCCTTTCAGAGGAACCATCCCGGCATTTGCCTGGAGCGATTTAGGGAAATCACGGAAAACCTAAATCAGGATGGCCGGACGCGGGATTGAACCGTCGTCCTCCCGAATGCGAGTCCAGTGTACTAACCACTGCGCCACCTCGCTCGGTAAATAAATTATTCTTCTCAATGCCAGTAGTATTATTTGTGGGTGCGTACTTAGCAATGATCACTACATCATATCCTTTTAGCTTCATATCCGCAAGCATCAGACATTTGTTAACACAGTTCCATTTCTTAATGCAGCGTTTCCACTTTTTATGTACTGCAACAGGTATCCCCTTCTTTTCCAACACTCTTAGTCCACTCCACTGTAAATATGAACATAAACATCTCTTTCCTCTACTCTTTTAACTTGCTTTTTTGTTTCAGTTAGTGCTATTATGCCTACAGTGTTCTAGTTGATTTCTTTGAATACTTCTGTTTCTTAGTTGTGATGCTCTGGACATTCCATGTACCAAAATTGATATATCATTTTTGTTTGCTGGGTCAATTCTGTCTAATTCTGATCTGGTTTCAAGGCTTTATTCTTGGATTTTTTACAGGTTGAAGTTTTCTGAGTGAAGAGGAGCAGGCCCAACACCTCCAGCCCCAAACCTGGAGGAAAACATAATTTTAAACAAGGCTTTCTTCCTTTACGCCAATTGTCATTCCAGACTTAAGGGCTTGGTCTACACTGTGTTTTAATCAGCACATTGTGTATAGCCTATTTTCCAAAAATGTTAATTCAGAAACCAGCTTTATTGCGCAAGGACGTGCTGTGAAACCTTCTTTAATTTATGTTGTAACAAAAGTTTACATTTTTAAATTTTAATTAATGGTAGTAGAGTATTTTTCAAAATTTCAAATTATCATAAAAGTTGATTATATAGTTTTCGAGAAAATTGATTATGTTTCAGCTTTTATATGAACACATTTTTTTTATATATTAAGATTTTGAAGAGATTCCCTCTAAACTTAATACACCAAATAAGCTTTTGAGGTTTGTTTTGCCTTTTCTTTTCATTATTTATAGAAATGATTTACCTGCAGTTGTATCATGTGATGCAGTGCTATATGCTGATGACACAACACGCATCACATGTGATACCAGTCTTGAAAATGTGTAACACAGCATGGCAATGGCAATGGAGAGGAGCACTACTTGGTTAGAAGCAAATGTACTGCACAAGAATGATAGTAAAACTGAAGCTATTGTATTCAGTCTGAATGCTCCCAATCATGATAACAAAACAGTAAAATTATTAGGATTTCATATAGATCAAAAGCTCAGCTGGGATACCCACACAGGGATGATATGTGGCAAATTGGCATGTGCCATATATCTGCAGTACAAGCTGAGGAGCAGGGTCAGTAAAGAACTTCTGTTACATACATTGATATGCCTGCTAAACCCGCTGGACAGAACAGGTAATTAGGATTGTGGAAAGGGCCAAATAAGGTTGGGGTCAGTTTCACCTTCTGATTGTAATTTATTGCAATTTAATAACACTTTTACAACCAAAGTGGCACAAAGCTGGACCTTTACAGAATGCAACTCTTTCACGGCTGAAGGCCTGCAAACAAGAAATCTTAACAAATCAACAAGATAAAAATCCAATTAAGATAACAATAAAATAATTTTAAAAAACATCACAGCTAGGTGCAATACCAAAGGCTGAAGTCCACCATTAAGTTTCAAAATTTTAGAATATATTACCATAATCTTTTAAAGGCAGAAGGCCACAATGTTTAAAAACAAAATATCTTAGAAATCAACAAGATAAAAATCCAATTAAGATAGCAATAAAATAATTAAAAAAACATCACAGCAAAGTAGATAGAACAAGGTGCAATACCAAAAGCTGAAGGCCACCATTAAGTTTCAAAATTTTAAAATATATTACCATAATCTTTTAAAGGCAAAAGGCTATAATGTTTAAGCTCGAAAGATAAATTAAAGAATTAATTTTGCAAATTTTTTTTAAAAAAGAAAAAATAACCATAAGCCATAAATTTTAAGAAGCTGAAAACAGATAATTAAACACTGGTGGCACTCAGAAGCCTCCAGGGAGGTCGGTCTGCCCTCGTTCACTTAGGCGAGACAGGTGGTGAGCCCAACTACACTTGATCCATCGGAACCCAGCCAGGGGACAGCCACGGACTGACCAACACCACGACTTGCTTCCCATCAATCAATATATGAGAACTCAAACAGAAAAGGTTACAAACATGATAATCCACAATGGAGTATGTATTAGCTGTCAAAATTACACACCAAAATTGCACAAAATTACATGGACAGCGACAACAGGTGAGGAAAGTACGCTGCCTGAAATTATGTTAGTGGCCAGGGCAGGTAACAGGAACACTAACAGCCACAAGGCAGAAAATTCCACTGGTGCACTCAAATTGTAGTCAACCAAAAGGTTAATTGCACCACATGGCGGCTAAATTTCAGCAGTAGAAACACTCAGTGTTGCTCACAGGAAAACGTCCCCAACAGAAAACCACCGAAACGAACACCACAACATGAATGGACATGGCTTGGGTAGTTGAAACCACTACTCAACCTTGATGTCCTGGGTTGGTCACTCACAAGGCTCGTAGTGGTCAGACAGCTCCACACACGCTCTGACATTGCGCAGGGGCTGCCAGTGGACCCAGCCGACTGCACTGTGAAGAGATAACTTCCCTTGTCCACAACAAGCGACCAACTCCGGCAGTATGCCAACAACAACTAAAATCATCGTCAGTGGAAATAACACCAACTACAGAGCATGGTTTCAATCCACGGACCTCTGGGTTACGGGCCCAGCGTGCTTCCACAGCTGACTGCACCGTGCGGAGATAACTTCCCTCATCCGCAACAACCAACTGGCTCTGGCAGTATGCCGACAAAATCTAAAATCATCATCAGTGGAAATAACACCAACTACACACACAACCTGACAAACACTGCACAAAGGCCTGAATGATACCCAACAGTAACTAAGCACACACAAAGACAAATCGGGAGTAGATGCACACATGCACAGCCGACTCATGAATGATCGGCGAGCCAAAACGCGTCATCCGATAGGATGACCGACTGACAATCCACCAAGACCATGACCCAGCTCAAGTGATGCATGGCGGCAATGGTCGGTTGAGCCATGTTGACGCAGACCTCACTGTGCTCTGACCCGACTGCACTAGTGCTGCATTGCAACTCCCCGACTGGCAGGTCCAGACTGCACTCCAGATGCATTCCAACTGGCTTTCAGCCCGAACTTGTGACCCAAACTCAACTGGCTTCTAACAGACAACAACTGGGAAGTAATGGCAGTCAAGCAAAGATACTACAAGAGTGGATATATCGATACACGCTGCTAACACCACTCACGGTCAGGCAAAGCAACAACTCAGTGACAGTAGTAATTTAAATTAACGTCATAAGATGGAAGTACATTAAAAATAGGGCATAAAATAGATGATGGCGGGAACACGAGCTATGCATGGCTCTTACATATTTTTTGCCTTCTTCCATTCGCACCTGAGTTATTGAATACTATTATGGGGCAATTCCGTAGGCTCAAAGTTAGTGTTTAAATGGCAAAAGAAAGCCTTAAGGTGCATAGCAGAACTTAGCCTATATGAATCATGTTGAGATTATTTTAAGAAACTAAATATAATGACAGTGCCTGGCCTGTATATTTACAACTGCCATGCCTTCATTAAAGAGAATCTGAGTAAATTTGACTTAAGGAGAACAGTTCATGACCATAACATAAGATGTGGTCACATAATTAATATGCCATATGGTGGGCTTGCAAAGACACATAACAGCTACAAATATCTTGGTCCTGGCTGTCACTCCACCAGGCTACATGCAGCAACAGATGGGGCAACAGTGTCCCAGTCCACAGCGGGACGTTGGTTCGACCCTCTGAGGCTGACGCGGGGTCTGCAGCCAGCCAGCGGTGGGCCACTATTCGGCTCGCTACCACGGGCAGTTGTCTCGGCTCCCGACACACACCGGAGACTTCCGTGGAGAGGGGCCGCAGATTCGGACGCCAGATCATGGGCAGTCATTGCCACCACATTCCCAGATAGGCCAGCCAAGGAAGAAGCAGCAGCGGGGCCAGCCTACGGCTCCCGGTGGAGCGCGGGGAGACAACGAGGGCAGTGGTCACTGAGTCAGCTGCTGGCGCAGCCATTCTGACGTAATCGGAACTCTATAGCTGGCGTACAAGGCTGGCACGACACAGCGTTGCGTTTCACAGGCCACTGGGGTGATACCTCAGCAATGCGGGGCCTATGATGCAGACTGAGGTGAACGGAGCAGTAAATCATTTGAAAAGTTCTTGCTGAGTTTTAATACGGTACCTCCTGACGCCCAACCACTACATTTGGTGTCAATACGCCACATTTGGCGTCTGATACCACAACATTTGGTGTCAGAATAGTGGATGTCGTCTGCCCAGTACGATGTTCGAGCCCACCATCTGCAGTACAGTCACAAGATGTGGTGAGTGTTGACAAAATTGTTCTTTATGAGTGTTGGGCGTTTTCTTTCTTTTTTGTTTTTTCAATGATGGCTCCTGGTGTGGGCATAGTATATTTTGTTGTCAGAGTAAGTGTTAGTATGTTTAAGGAGTAACATTGTTTTGTGGGTTTAATTACTTTTGGTGTTAATTTGAGTATGATGTTACTGAGTATGATGGCACTGAGGTGTAAGGAATCAGATTATTTTTGTTGTTGAATCTTTTGGGACTGACGGGGAATGAAAGCAACACAATGGCAGAGTCAAGGACGCGAGGTGTGTTGGAATCAGAAGCGGTGTGGATTTTGATGGAAAAAGTAGCACAATTGATAGCAGACAATACGCAGTTGAGAAAAGAATTAACATCTAGAAATGAGTGGGAAACTGCATCTGATCATTTGTTGTTACTTAGGGTGCAGGAGATTGGTCCAGCCACCACAAGTTTGATTATTCCGTTTTGTGGTAAGACATCTGAGGATGTACGTTCATATGTGGAGGACTTGGAAATTTCAGTTGTGATGAATGGTTGGTCTCATAAACAGTTGTTACATGTAGCTAAGATTAGATTAACGGGTGAAGCGAAAACATATGTAAGGTGTTCGGAGGCCTTAAGGAAGGCAGGATAGTTTAAGCAGTTAAAGGAAGGGCTTTTACAAAGGTACAAGAAACAGTATAGCGCTCGGTACTTTAGAGAGGTTAAGTACAATGACAAAGAGGCAGGGGGAGACTGTGGAGAAATTTGCAGGCAGGATAAGGGAAATTAATGAGTATACTTATGAGTTGGGTCAGAGCGATGAAGCGAATTGTGTTCTGTGCAGGAGGCCGAGCAAAGGGCACTTGATGTATTTTTGAGAGGGTTACCAGCACATATGTCATGGAAAGTGCGAGAAGGGACTCTGAAAGATTTCTGTTCGGCAATTCAATGTGAGGAAATAGATGTGGCAACAGGGGTATGCGAGAGGCATACAGTATTTGCAGCGGGTATAAAATGTTGTAAGTGTGATCATACGGGACACGTGCAGAGGCAGTGTACCTAGTCACCGAGGAATAGAGGAAGGGGTGGAAATCAGCAGTGTGGAGGATGGAGAAGTGGAGATACGGGAGGTGGACAATTGTTAAACGACAGAGGGGGCCCCAAGACTCACCTAAAGGAGCTCCCGTTTAATTTCAATGCTACGAATATGTATGCAGAGGAGGAATGTTCAGTGGTAGGATGCGTAGGACCTAAAAAGTTTAAGATTTTGTTGGACACAGGGGCGCAAGTGTCAGTGGCTACTAAGAATATAATACGATGAAGGAAGTTAGACTCACCACATTATAGGTTGCGTGGAGTGGGGAATAAGGAAGTCACGCCTTTGGGGTCGGTGACAGTTGACTTTTGCATAGAGAAAGTCCAATTTAATGCATGCATGGAGGTGGCACCATGGTTAGCGAGGACTACGACATGATCCTAGGAGTAGATTTCATGCATCAACACCCGCCGGTGTGGCCGAGCGGTTCTAAGCTCTTCAGCGGGAAATGGGCAACTGCTGTGGTCGCAGGTTCGAATCCTGCCTCGGGGACGGGTGTGCGTGATGTCCTTAGGTTAGTTAGGTTTAAGTAGTTCTAAGTTCTAGGGGACTGATGACCTCAGATGTTAAGTCCCATAGTGCTCAGAGCCATTTGAACCATCTGAACTATTTTGCATCAGCATCATGCCAAAATTGGCCTTGGACAACGAGCTGTGGAACTTGGTGGAATGTTATTTCCGCTAGGGGAAACTGATGTCAATGCAGAGCTGTCACGAGGGGCGTTCAACGTAATGAACAAACCAATTGAACCGTGTACATTAGCATTAAGGCTTAATTTGCATGAGTGTGTGTCTAGTGGCACCAGGAAATGGCTTTGGGTAAGTGTGGAGTCGAATCTACCTGTGGGGACAGTATGTGTTATTGAACCATTGAAGGATAATGAAGATTTTTGGGCTCCCTGGGTTGTTTTGTGAAACATAGTGTAGTACGCATACAGGAGGGGAACGGCAGGTGAGTAGTTCCCGTGAACGTGGATAATTTTAGCGCTGTAGACGCGAATTTGAGGAAAGGAATTTTAGTAGCAGATGACGAAGACTGGTGTTTGAGAGGCAGGCGAAGTAATCAACACCTAACTGCCAATAGAACTGCATTGTGTGACAAAATTAAGCATTTTAAAGGAGAAGAAAGAGAGCATATGGAAGAATTATTATGGGAATATAAGGATTTGTTTTTCCCACAAGGGCCGTTACCAGCAACTCCATCAGTTCAACATAGGATACCAACAGGGAATGAAGCACCTGTTTACCATAAACCATACAGAATACTGAGGTATTTGCAGCCGATTGTGGAGGATTTCATTGATCAGCAGCTTGCAGACGGTATTATAGAGATTGTGAAGGATTTCATCAATCAGCAGCGTGCGGACGGTATTATAGAGCATAGTAATAGTTGCTGGGGAGCAGGCATTGTCGTTGTGCCTAAAAAATCTACAAATGGAACTAAGAAATACAGGTTCTGTTGTGACTACCGATACCTCAATAATAAGGCAGTAGTGGATGCATACCCCATTCCAAACATATCAAAGACTTTGGATCACTTAGAACAGTGCCAGTACTTTTCTACAATGGATTTGACAAGTGGTTATCATCAGTTAGAGGTGGCCCCAGAGGATCATCCAAAAACTGCTTTCTCTACACCTGGAGGCCGTTACCAGTACATTAGAATGCCATTCTTTTGAAACATGCTCCGGCAACATTTCAGCGGTTGCTGGCCAGTGTCTTGAGGGGTTTGAAACCAATGTAGTGTCTTGTCTATTTGGATGACATTATAGTGTTTTCAAGTAGTATGGAGCAACATAGACAGCGGTTAAGGGAAGTCTTTAGGAGGCTAAGAGCAGCTCATTTGACACTGAGCCTGGAGAAGTGTCATTTCGCATTAGAAGAAGTAAAATATTTGGGTCATATTATCAGTAAGGACTGAGTGCGAACAGATCTGAGGTTGTTACAGGCTGTAAGGGATTTTCGGGAACAGTAAACAGTTAAGGAAGTGCAGTCTTTCATCGGAATTTGCAATTTCTATCGAAAGTTTGTGAAGGGTTTGGCAGATTTAGCACAGCCGTTGACGCAATTGTTAAGGAAGGGCGTGAAATTGAGTGGACAGAAGAGTGTCAGAAAGCGTTTTACAAACTAGCATGCAATGCATTGAATCAAGCATTAGGGTGTGTTCTTAGTCAGGAAATTGATGGAAAAGAACATCCTGTAGCCTGTGTGTCTAGGCAGTTGAATGCAGCAGAGGAGAATTACTCAACAACAGAGAGGGAGATGCTTAGCATAATCTATGGAATCACACATTTTAAATGTTATTTATATGGGAGAAGATTTCGGGTAGTGACAGATCATGCTGCATTGAAGTGGTTGTTGGGGTTGAAAGATCCATCCACTAGACTTGCTAGATGGACTATGAGGCTTAGTGAATTCGACTACGAGGTGGTGCACAAGCCTGGGAAGAAGCATGGTAATGCAGATGCACTAAGTAGGAAGGTGGCAAAAGTAGAAGTCATAGGTTATGACATAGCAGTATGGTAAAAATTACAGAACACGGACAACAATTGTAAATTGTATCAGACTGAGCCACAGTTTAATGTCTACGATGGTCTTCTGTGCAGGGAAACGAACTTAGGGTCAATGGTAGTAGTGCCAGCGAAGTTGAGGGATGAGGTTTTAAAGGAAGCACATGATCAGGTGTTATCTGGTCATGGAGGGTGTAGAGTGACGAATAGGAGAGTGGCGGAGAGGTATTGGTGGAGAGGTAGGAAAGGAGATGTGGATCAGTATGTCAAGAATTGTATACCATGTGCGCAGAGAGCAGATTTGAGTCGGAAACAGATACAGCTACAACTATTACTGGAAGCAACATGTCCATTCTCTTTCCTGGGGACTGGTGTCTTAGGACCTTTTAGGTGAACCCCATCGGGGAACAGATTCATTCTCACAATAATAGAGCATTTTTCAAGGTAAGTGGAGATGGTGGCTATGCCAAACCAACAGGCAGCAATGGTCATACAAGCATTAGTAAACAACTGGATTTTGAAGTTTGGTGTACCAGAGACAATAATTACTGACCAAAGGACCAACTTCATATCAGATTTAATGAAGGAATTGTGTAAATTGTTGAACATAAAAAAGTTGAGGACGAGCACGTTGCATCCACAGGCCAATGGAAGAACACAAGGGGTACATAGAACAATCGGGAAGATGCTGAGTTTTTATGTGGATTCTCATCACCATCAGTGGGACGAGTATTTGAAGTATATTGTACGCGTGTTCCACGCAAAAGTCCATACAAATACCGGTTTGTCTCCATATGAGGTAGTGTACAGGCGAAAAAAGCCGTCACCGTTTGATTTAGTGAAGCTACAGAAAGGAAGGACTGGTGAATCTGTACGTCAGTTCGCGAGAACAATTCTGGATGTTTGGAAACAGGTACAAAAGGCGAAAACAAAGGCTTTGGAAAGGCTGGAAGACGCAGTAAGGAAGAAAGGAAGTTTACCGCAGTATAGAGTGGGGCAATGGGTGATGCTGTCCAGCCCCAATACACAAAAATGGAAAACGAAGAAGTTCCTCATGAGGTATCAAGGGTCATACCAAGTTGTTAAAACCACATCTCCCATTAATTTTAAGCTTCAGTTGCCAACTAGAACAACGATAGTACACGTTGGGTGGTTACGGCCATTTAAGGGTTGCCCGGATGTGATTCCAGGCATGTCACAGGAAGGAAAGAGGAAGAAAGAGAGAGTGAAGAGAGGTGCTAAGCACAGAGAAAACCAGGAAGATAGAGTACAGCATGAAGTACCATATGCTTTTTGATCTAGAAAGTAGTAGAGTATTTGTAGAGAAATAAATGCGTCAGAGTAAATTTTGCGGCAAAGCAGTAATAAATGTGTGTTGAACGATGTCGGAGGCGTACAATTTCCTGTTTAAATTTTTAGTTATCGACAGTGCTGGGTCAGGAAAGTTGTGTTTATTTCACCAGTTCATATAATTTAAATTTAAGGATGAAAGTAGTCACACAATCAGTGTTGGGTTTGGATCAGATTTAGTGAATGTTGGAAGAAAACCTGTGGAGCTACAAATATGGGACACGTGCATGGTGCAGTTATTTTTAGCCAGGGGGAAAGGAACAGACTGTCCAAGGGACATCGTGCAATCAAAATTTAACTTGCAACGAGTTGGGATGCATTGGATCTTCTCCACCTACGAGAATTTGGTAGTGGTAGTAAGTTGTTTTGAGCAAGGGGTGTTTGCGGAAGCAAAACATGTAGAGCTTGAGGGGAGCGGAATTTTAATCAATGGAACTAAGTGTATCATAATGGGACCAACCTTCCACCTGCCAACGTCAATTTCAGGAGTCACACAATTGAATGTTACACAGCCACAGCTGTACTGCCCAGAAACTACTTTAGAGTTTTTGCCAAGGCAGAGTCTGACCTTGTTAAATCAAACTCTGGAGCCAGGTCTGTTGAGATCGCTAAACCAGTTCATTTTAGAGCAGGAGAGGCGCATATCAGCCAAACAGCTTGTTCAACATGTCGCTCAGTATAGGGAAAGGCAACAGCATTTTGAGCATCTCTGTGCCAAGTGTCATTGCAGCCTTAACTTTGTTATGTGTTGTTTTCTTTCTGATCGGGCAGAGCGCTGCTTCCAAGAGGGAACCAAGGGTAGTCCAAATCCCAGTGGATTGGATACTGAAGGTGTGAGATGAGTAGGTAAGGGGTTGATCGAGCAGTGGTCGTCTGGTAAGGAATTTTTACGTTTTGTTTCATGTCATGGTTCTAAGAGGGCAGTAGACCACATTTAAGTTTTCTAGTAGTAAGGAAGTATGTCATAAGTGCCAATCCAAACAAGTTTAAGAGTTAGTTAAAGGGTCGACCCAGGGCCGAGTCTTTCCGAAGAGGGGAATAATGTAGCGGCACCACTGTTTAGGATAGGGGAAGTTAGTTTTGTGTGATATTATGAGCACAAGTTACAGCCAGGTGCGGGCCAGATTGCAGTAAGTTATACTGACCAGTGGTTGCGAAGTGGAATGGAGGCCACAGTGCCGTCGAACCACTGAAAAGAGTACATGCAGCAGTATGCATGTCACAAGCTACAGGCAGAAGGGGCCCACTGGCGCAACCCAGGTGTGAGGTGTACGTGATTTGGAGTGACACGTTAGTGAAACAGAGGCACGTGGCTGAGTATAAATAGGTGTTGTTTTCTAATGAGATTCGTTCAAGTGTGGCAGCTCTCCTGGATGGTGGAGCATGTCACTCTGCCGGGCTACACGCAGCAACAGATGGGGTGACAGTGTCCCAGTCCACAGCGAGTCATTGGTTGGACCCTCTGAGGCCGACGTGGGGTCCGCAACCAGCTAGTGGCAGCCACTATTAAGCTCGCTACTGCAGGCAGTCGTCTCGACTCCTGACAGACACCGGAGACTTCCGTGGTGAGGGGCTGCAGATTCGGATGCCGGGTCATGGGCGGTCGTTGCCACCATGTTCCCAGCTACACCAGCCGAGGAAGAAGCAGCAGTGGGGCCGGCCTATGGCTCCTGGCAGAGCAGCATGAAGACAACAAGGACAGTGATCGCTGAGTCGGCTGCTGACACAGCCATCCTGATGTAATTGGAACTATACAGCTGGCGAACAAGGCTGGCATGACACAGCGTTGCATTGCACAGGCCGCTGGGGTGCTACCTCAGCAATGTGGGGCCTGTGATGCAGACCATGTTGAATGGAGCAGTAAATCATTTGGAAAGCTCTTGCCGAGTTTTAATATGGAACTTCCTGGCACCCACCCACTACATTTGGTGTCAATAAGCTGCATTTGGCGTCTGATAACACAAGAGTGGAATAAAACATTTGTATTTGTGTTTAAAATTTAAATTGGACACAAATGAAAAAAATATGTATTGCATTACTTTGATCTCTCTATATACCTATCAAGTTTCATCAAATCATTTATTTACAACTGGAAATGTTCCATTGTTAGTGGTGTTTCATGTTCTGGAGCACTATGGCTGCAACTTTAGTATTATTGCAGTGTTTTTAAAATGAATAAAGTAGATTGTTTGCTAAAAATGCCCTTTCATTTATAAAGTGAGAGAAGCTAGAAATCAAGCAGTTAGGCAGGCATCAATCAACTACTATATTACACACACACAAAAAGTTGAGTTCACTTCTGCATATACTCTGTAAGTAGCAACACTATTTTGTGGATTAGGTCTACACTTATAATTGTATAATTATCATATTTACTATTTTTTAGTGTGTGTTAAGCAGAATGATGTAAATGACAGTTACATAACAAACAGTTCCATTATAAATTTTACTGGTTTGTTACATGGATACCACCAATGAAAACGAACACCATTGAGATAGGTTGCCATACTGACAGCATATGTCATCTTCTCCTAGTGCTCAGTCCAAGCACAACACAGAGCCAGACCTTGGTGGACAGTTGGCAGCAGCACAACCCTGGATGAGCAAATACCAGATGAAGAAAATCAGGAAACTAAAGAGCAATGCCACGATCTGCTTCTGCTCAGCAGCTATGCAATGATAAGTGCCTTTAAAATACACCCTTTAAATAGTTGTGTACTTGTTCAACGATTGATAAGATGAAATTCAAAGCCCGGGCCATGAAGAATGGAATACAATGACTAGACAAAGCCTTTGAGAAACATCATTCAAAGATTCAGAGCAGAACAGTATCGAACCAACCCTGACAGAATACCAATTCTTACCATCCTCCTTCAGCTGTCTTCAGATGCAACTCTGGCAGACAATAGAAGTGGTACCACAGGTCTTGTATTGACAGAAGTGAAGTTGGGAAGATGCATGGGAAGATGCAGGAAGGGTGGAGTGAGGGAGGGGGGGAGGTAAATTTTTAAAACAGTTTTGAGAAAGCCAGTGCTTTGCAACAAATAAACACAGTCACAGGATATAATTGGGAAACAGAGTGCATACCACGCAACTGGCAAGCCTGGAGAAGGCTGTAGTTAACAATACATGGCACCTTCCTGCTTTGGTCACTAGGTCAATGTGTCACATCCAGGAGACAACAGTCACAGCAGACCAAGACTCAGACATTGTCAGGATCCAACTGGACAAGTCTGACATCCAGCTGATCACTGTGTGACTACTGCTATACAATAGTATCACGAATGACTTCTTAAAAAGGGCTGAGCTAAAGAATCATTCTTTAATGCTAGCCATGCCACATGACACCAGCAGTTTTAATGCCAGGGGCAATTTCTCAAGGGCTATGAAAGATTCATATGGATTATCACACCCTCTGGAATTAGTGCTAACACTGGAGGGAACTTCCTTACCTCTTTTCTACCATGTGGCTGGCGTATATGTAGGGAGAACCTGGCTACTAGTACGGATACAAATACCACTGACACGTAAACACTATCAGTTTGAGGGCTACGTAATCCATTATTACCCAGTAATAAGTACATCTGTTGTTGCAGGATGTTCTACTATTTACCCTGTATAGAAAGTCCTACTTGCTAATTACCACCTTGGAACTGCTAAGGCACTGAGCTAAGCATATTGATGTACGCCCATAAAATTGATCCATACCACTTCATGATTGTGCAAGCTCAGGCTGTTTCACACAGAAGACTTTACACTTGACTGTCCTCATGAAGTACTGACTAATCAAGCCAACTATTGTCAAATTATTGGACCTCATTGGATTTCTTCAGTGGTGACAGAAATGATCACCACTTGCACATGTTATGTCCAGGGCACCTAAATGCAACACATTGCCTAGAACTATGTGGTCAGGGATTAATGATCAACAGTGCCTATTGTAACATATCTGGCCCCTCTTTTTGGTTACCTACAACCACCACAAGTACCAAAATGCTGAACATTACCTATTATTGCTTTACCTACACAGTCTTCCTTCCAAGAGCACTGAAAATCTAACATAACGTAAATGCAACCTCAGATCCATCACTTACAGTTTCTCTGGATTGACTCGTAGGAGACCAGAGTAATAATACTTCAGTGAAGTTGCAAGATGGCAGGCCATCTGGCCTGTTCTTACACTTATTAAACGCCATCAGACCAGCCTATTTTGCATTTCTAAAATCTGCATTTGCATGCATGCAAATTAATGTCATTTTGCTATCGTATTACACTGTTATACAAAGTAGGTAAATGAATGGTACATACCAGCATGTACATGATCGGGAGTAGTATGAATGCATGCATATTATAATTATTTTCATTTCATGCTGGAGATGAGTGGGAACTTTTGGGCTATGAGGATGCCAACTGCTCACAATAGCAGCAAGTAGTCAGTAGGTGTGGAAAACAACCAGTCACTGGTGAGTCCCAACCTGTGGCTGGCAGCTTTCTCCTTTGATATCAGATCTCAAGGGCCAAAGCAACAGACACTTTCTATTGTTACAATAGCTGAGACAGTTTTCTTACAAAAGCCTCATTTTTTGAGCAGAAATGCCTGCTGGGCATAATGACAGCGCTATTGTTTGGGACATTTTGGAAAATGAGTGTTGACCTCCACAGGATAGCTGATAGAATGGTGCCACATATAGCATCCCAGTTATCATATTCCTTTGGCATTCGGCGAAAGAAAGCTTCCCATGAAAATTGCTGGCAGAAGCTGTGATAGGTTGATCAACTGTTACATCAGCACACATTTGCAATCACCATTAGGAATTGGTGGAAAGGAACGGTATTTGTGCCTATTTTGATGGAGTATCGAAGTGGGAACACAGACAAATTTTCTTAGGGCTATAATTGGCAAAAGCATTGTTTATCAGTGATGACTGGTACTGCTGGGGCAGCAGAGCATTCACTCACTGGCACAGGGTGGAAGATAATTGAGGTACATGGCCGCCACAGGAGCCAGTCATATACTACACCGTCCTTGCTGCAGAGTAGTTTCATTTGCGGTTTTACTTGTCTGCTCACTAGGACAAATGCTTAGTATTTCTCACTTGTGCTTTGATTGGTCTCCAAGACAGAGCCCATCTCCATGCAGCGGAGCCAACCACGAGTAGCAGCCATCATCAGCACACCACCTTGTGCCGTACTGTCGGTAACATATGCAGCTCTGGCCTGTAGGATTTCAGTTACTTTGTCAGCCTCCCAAAATGTGAGCTACGGTTTCTCAGAGGTGGCATCCATAGAACCAATTTGCCTCCTTAGATGATGTCATGGTACTGCAGCCAATTACCTGTTTGTTTATCAATATTATATATTTCAGTTGTTCTCTTTGCTCCCCCTTGTTTTAGTAGAAAAGCACACTAGATTTCAATCAGTGTCATTTTTATTAGATTTTTGCCAACAATTCTACCAGCTGAGGATTATTTACATGTTTGGTTTACATTAATATACATGGTTGTTCCTTGTACAAATTCATGATTATTTTTGTGTTCCATTTAAAGAAAGTAAATGTAACTGTACTTTTTTTAGGACGGCATTTATCTGTTAAACAGTCACTCACTAGAACCCTATCCCAACATCATTTCTGGAGGACAACTTGATCAGTTAATTTAAGAATAAATTATATGAAAGGCTAGCCACCCCACATAGGATTTATATCAGGGTCATTATAAGATTATATTACACACCTTCTGTAGATTCAATATAACCACTTGGGCATGATTTGCATAACATGGTGATTGTGCCCCATAACTTGCATTTCAGCTACGATTCCCACAACAGGAAACACAAGGCTAGTTTCCAAAGCAGCTATTGAGACATTTAAGACATTATTGCACATAGTATAAGAATTGACTCCTTGCATTAGAAATGTCCTCATCAATCACCTTCACAAATGGATAATTATTCAGATTCCGCCTCACTGCCCTTCTGCCCAGAAGCATATGCTACCAGCACACACAAAGAGCTCCTGCCACTGATTAAAACTCCACAAACCCTGGAGAGAATAGTGGGTTCCAAATGTGACTGTCTGTTTCTAGCATCTTTATAGCTAACTGTCCTTGGAGCAATCACACTAAATTTGGGACCAAATCTTTCTAAAGAAGGAAGTATGCCACAACATAGACAAAATACTGCAACACAGATGAACATCATGGCATGGTGACCACCTTATCACCCATGAAGGCATGTGGCTGATGACACCTGACAAGCTAAGTAACTCCCAATGTTATATCAGTGTGTGGCAAGACTTGTGTAACTAGAAACATGAATGGCCAGTTTGTGCTTCTGCTGCATTTAATTTTGAACTGCTGCCCAGGTACTGTAGTAGGTTGTGTCACATCTATTATTACAATGTTTTAGCTGGCTACTCATATTTTCTGCTCAACAAAATAAGGATACTATGCAGCTATGTTATGTTAATATGTTGGTAAATTACAACTACATTTCTTGTGGTAATATGTCAGTGCGTTAGTACATGATAACTAGGTTACAAGCGCACTATAAACTAGCTATAGCAGTTAAACTATCTAGTCTCAGTTATATACATTAATGACATTAGAAAAATTCTTTGCCAGTTGTTTTCTAGTATAATTATACCATATTTCTGTTTTTCAGTGGCCATGCCACCTGCACAAAAGGGCTTGAAAAAGTATACAGTTGTCACTACACCTCTCACACAGTTACAGCCCCTAACTGAGTGACAGAGTCTCTGTTCACTCAAGCCAGTGCAGGTTGTACTGTTTCAATGAACTGTGAGGAGATCTGTTTGGAATACGTACATCTGGCACAGAGCCAAGAATCTCTTTGTAGCATTCCACTTCATTGACAGTTCACTCGAGCTAAATTGCCAGCTAAACTGGTCTCCAGGCTTCATGACCTGTGGGACAGTGAAGATTTCAGCAACAGAGCTCAGCTGACCTGCGTATCTGGTCATACAGCATCCAGCAGGCAGCTTCCAACATGCTTACAGAGGGGTCCAAGATTAAATGCAACCAAGGCTTCCATGGAATCCTGTGAAGTGGCAAACCTTTGCCAAGTTACCACTGGTTGTGCTCACTACAGCCACTCCTGTCTGCAAGGATACTGCTTTTACAGCAGTTGGCTGCCACCACTGCGGTACATTGTTGGTACATTGTCTCCTAGAGGATTAGGAGACCTTCTGGCATGGCCATCTCCACTATACTGGGTATGAAGACACCATGGGTTAACCGATAGAGGTACTCAAAGTAGTCTCTGCCACACACCATCAGGTGGCTTGCGGAGTATGGATGTGGATGTAGATGGGTCGACACCAGACACACCAATCCGACACAGATACGCACCTGTGTCGTTTCCAGCACAATGTGTCAATAAAGAGCTTTACTGTAGTCTGCCATCTGCTGTAGCCCTCACCTTTAATGGACTCCTGGCATCCACTCCCTCTCATCAAATTCAAAATGCCTGCATTAGATATAGCCTACATCATCCTGAACTACCAACACACCATTGTCCCATTCCACTTGTAACCTCCCCCCTCACTTATCGACCTTAATGACAGTGAAAAATTAAACCGCGTGTACCTAATGGAAATTTGGGAAAAGCAATCGTCACCGAAGTTAATCTATCGGTAAAGAGGGAGGAAAGGGTTACATCTAAATGAAAGGAAAAATGCAAATGAAACTGGTGGAAATTAATTTTGAAAAGGGGTAAAGTTAATAAAGAAAGTAAATGTGCAGCCGTTACGTTAACAATTAACTAGCGGTAATTAGATATTTGAGATTTGGGGGAAATCACGGTCGCCAGTCCTAAGGACAATTACTATAGTAACTGAAAAAGAAAGGTTATTACACATATAATTAACACTAGAAGCGTGGCAACTGAAGGTTGACACGTGTAGTGTGAAAACTGAAAGTTTGTCAGAAGTAATAAATTTCGCTACACTCTGACTTAATTTAGCAAAAGAATTAATAAAACCGGAAAATCGAAAGTTAATTTAGTGACTGAAGTTAATAGTGAGCTTTCTTTCTGAAGCACATCGAAATCCAGAAAAATACGGTTAGTCTTGGACTACCTCAACAATCATTTCAAAAGCAACTTGACTCTACGCAATTTAGAAACAAGAGATTTAACTTTGAACTTGAATTAAATGATTCTGAACTATTAACAATAGTAAAATTTAGTACGTACCAAGCTGAGCTGCAGTCACAGGTAAGCTAAAATATGCTAACAAAACTCGCACTCTAAATTTGTGCTCGTGTAACCTAAATATTGTAGCCAGCTACTGAACTTTGAAATTAAAGCAGTGAAATCTAATTATATTATTTTAATGCTGGCGTTTGAATTTCAACGACACTCGGGTTCATTTCGGAAAAGGAAGGGACCCTGCTTGGCAATGAAATTGGGACAATGAGCAACAAAGGTTCATGCTAAGTTGCTGTAATTTTGCGAGGCAAATGGAACAATTTGAAAAGCTGAGGTCTGCCATACAGTTCTGAAACTTTACGTGCTTTTAGTCTTCCTTGTTGGTTGATTGAAGGTTTGAAGCCGTCGATCGAGGAGGTGGCGACAGTCACTCATTGTCGGCCGTCGCTGTTGCAGAAGCTGGATGTTGGCGCGCCTTCTTCTCGACACGGTCACCAGGCGAAACGGGCTCTTGATGTGCGCCAGCTAATGCTTCCCGTCCGCGACACCTTGTCAGAAACTATCATCGCGAGTCGAGCGCAATTACATGCTGCCAAACCCCGAAAGCGCGGCAACTCGCGGGAGCGTCACACAACACACCTGCTCCACTCGCTACTCCAGCCAGACTCTCACCGCCCCGCCCGCGCTTCACGCGGCAGAGTTAACACTACCAAAGATCCTACACACTTTGAGTCTTCACACGACCTATCGATGTAATCGTTCGATAGCAGTTTTCCCTAGGCAAGACCCAGCGTAAAAATACAAATGATATTTACGAAACAAACCAATTATACATCGACATAAGTGCATAAATATATATATACAAACAGTAAAACAATTACAATACATAAAGAGACAGAAATGTCATATCTTGAGGTAACAAAACAAGGAAAAAAATAATAGTACAATAGATGAAAATAGGAGGATATGCATTTCCGGCGTTACACGTGCCCCACATTGTCTGAGGATGTTCGTGTAACGTAAACAGACTCAGAAAATGTCCCAAAAAAAAACAGCGGAAATGCATATGCTCAAAACATCAACAAAATTTAGCATTCGTCTAATTAACCATAAATCAATTTTTAGACCATAATAATTGAGTGGAGACACTCCTAATCGTATTCCACTCTGTCATCTTGCACAAAATAAAACAGGTTGACAACATATCAAAATTCATAGAAAACATAGAAAATGGTTTAGCTATTCTAAAAATCTAAATTCCTAACAGTATCAAGAAATGGAATACTATTTACAAAATTAATCAGTTTGCATGGTCATAAAAACAGGTGGATCAAAATACGCAAATAAATAATTAAATAGAATACACATTTTATATAACCTTTTCATAATTAATATTCTCGTCATGGGAATCTACTTAACGCTAAACAAGAAAATAATATTCAGTAGATCAAAAAAACATAAATATTGACAGCAGAATTCTTTCACATCAGCTGTCCGGGAAGAAAAACTATTCCGCCTTTCGTACCCGCAAGTACAAAGAATGCCGAGAGCGGCACGGAGAGCCGACAGCGGCTCCGCCTCGTCAGTATTGTTGCGCCCGCCTGTGCGGCACGCTTGATCTCACTCGCCTGTCTAACGGCATTTCCAGAACGTCCGCTTCACTGAATTCTTTGGGAAAAACTCACTCCCGAGTAATCTCAAGGAGTCCATTAACACTATCACAGTGGATAACTCAACACTGTCCATCATCACACGCATGTACTAGCCTGAAACTTAAAACACCGTCTAAGTACATCAGCAATGACTAGTAAAACACATATTCATGAAATCTTACAGCTAGTTACAAAATCATATTTACATTGCTTAATCTACTGTGACTCAGCTGAAAACTTAAACTAGCAGCTTGGATTTTTCAATTGATAAATAATCACTTTCTCTTAAATCATTTAGTCAAAATTAATTACTTATTAATTACAACTTTTTTAATGTCCTCTTGGTCAGGCAAAAGCATGGCAATCTAGCAAACCTTAAATCTTACACTCTATATTTACATATTGTACAAATTACGCATTGTGTGGTATTAATCGGTCCTAGGTTGGTACAATTTCAAGTCTACTATATTCCGTATACCTAATCGTTTTCCAGAGCTTGGATACTCTAAGCAATAAGCATTTGTGTGAGGTATACCAATGACTTTATATGGTCCATTATAAACAAACTTAAATTTAGAGATTTCATTGTCTATCTCGCTCGATTTCTCATGAGCTTTTACAAGTACTAAGTCTCCGATTGCAAACTTAGCAAAACGCGCTTTAGCGTCATGACGACGTATGCGAGCATCAGCTTTTAGCTTCATTACTTCTCGCAAACGATCTTTTTTCACACCAATACTAATGTCAATCAGTGGAGGGAATTTGATTATCTCTTCCAATTCACTTTCTACACTTTTGTCAATGCCGAAATTCCTCACATTACAGTAGTTCAAACTCATTCCTACGCCAATGTCATCCGGCCAGTTAACAATATGAATAGGCTGGTATTGCCTATGCACACCGTCTCCTGCCTCGTCAAAACCAACTACCATTGTTTTATCTAGTGACATACATGTCAAAGTTTTGCTTTCGCAGTTAATCACTGCACGGTACTTTAATAGCCAATCTAACCCGATAATTACTTCCGTAGCTAAGTCTGGCACGACGACAAACTCTTGTTCAAATCGTGCCCCACATATCTCGAAGTTGACAAAAATCTGTTTTGTGACCGGTTTACTGGCCTTCCCAGTAGCACCGATAATTTTCACTCCTGTTACTGGCATAACTACGATGCCAGGTCTGTCTTTCAGTAACTCAAATATTTTCCCAGATACAGCACTCAATTCTGCACCGGTGTCAATCAACACGTTTAGTTGTAGGTCGTGCATATTAACAGACACTACTATCTGTCTACACTTGTCCTCGACTGTTTCTTTATTTTCCCACAGTAAATCCTCGTCTATATCCATGTCATTCCAGAACAAACCATCCGGCTTTGATCCTAAATCCAGTTTATCTGGCGGCTTTTTCAGCCTCTGTTCACTTACAGTTTTAATTTCAACACGTCTGTCCTGAGGCTTAGTCTGTAGCTTCGCCTCCAATACCGAAACCTTTTCCTGTAACTCGTCAACTAGTGAGTGTTGCTTTGCTATCAATTCACTAATTGTCACCTTTGTTGATTCGTCTTTAGTCAGATTGATCTCATCTGCCAATCTACCTGGAGACATGTGCCCAGTAGTATCTGCAATTACTTTCTCTAGATCTGCGCAACCCACACTGTCATCTTCTGACCGTATAATGTCAGCTCTAACCTCATACACGCTGTAATCTACGTGCTTTTCTACCAATCGTGTTCGGCTATCACTAAAATTTTTGTAATCTTTCTCCTTAATACTCTCGCAATGTTTAAACTGGATGTTCGCGTCGGATGGGTCGGCTGCTTCTACCACTACAACTTTCGGTAAAGTCTGCCGGTTAGGGCCAGAGCTTTCCGTTACTACTTCAACATTCAACTCTTGCGGGACGAAACACGACGCATCTTGCTCGTGCTCCCCATTAACATAAACTATTTCTAGTAAAGTCTGCCGGTTAGGGCCAGAACTTTCCATCACTTCACAATCACTATCTTCCTGCGGGACGAGACGCGGCAAATCCTGCCTGCGCTCCCCATAAACACTTCTCCCGTACAGGCCCCTATAATCTCTTAGTTCGTCGTATAAGCGACCGAACTGCCTTAACCAGACCTCATCCCTCTCTGCATCCCCTCGCTCGATGACGGACGTTTTATCCGACATCTGATCTTCTTTCAACACTTGCGAATCATTCTTAAACTTAATCTCCAGTTCCGCTGTGGGTATTACAGCTGCCACTTTATAGTCGATTTCCGGAACACTACTTAAATTGTTCTCACTGACAGTGAATGTATTTTCTACTGCCGTGTCTACAGCTGATCTACTACTTGTGGGCGCACTCCTTTCTCCTAATACTGGCACACTCTCCCGCCGTTGATTATTCCATACGGAATTTTCATAACGACGACACCTGGGTTTTCTCCTGTTATTGGGCCGCCAAAATTTCTCCACGCCCGGTCGGCCCCTCACCGGCGCGGCTAATGGTTTCCCTGTCTCGTCCCAGCAGATACGCTCCCCGGACACTGCTGAGGCGGCTGGTCACACCCTCTGGCGTTATTACTATTCTGCGCAGCCCGTATCATGCTAGTATGATACTGGTTTCCGTCATTCCGGTTATTATTTGCATTGTACCGATTGTCATTACGGACCGAACCATTATTGTTATTGCTGCCAAGATTGCGGTATGCATTATTCCCATAGTTATCGTTGTTGTAGTTCCTGTTGTTGTTACCACGGCCTCCACCACTGTCGCGATTATTGCGCCAATTGTCCTCGTCCTCAACTCTTTCCAGGAAATCATTGATTGTCCTGTAATTGCTTCCTACGTAGCGTTTTGTATCATCTGGAAGCTTCTTGTAGAGTTCCCAGACTATTTCGGATTCCGTGCGGCGACCACGCAAATATTCCAACTTGCGGATCCAGCCCTCACAAAACTCCTTCATCGAAACGCGCGAATTCGCATCGAAAGGCCTCGATACGACAAATTCGCGCCAGACACCTTGCTGTTTCTGCTCTGACCAGTATTCAGCCAGAAACAAATTTTTAAACTCGTCAAAAGTCAGGTTCGTAATGTTGAGGTTTAAGCCCCAATGCTTGGCATCACCAGCCAACACATCAATAACCGCATTAATTTTTCTCTCATTAGTCCATGATCTGGGTAAAACTCTTTCACAATTTTTAATGAAATCCGTCGGGTGTATACCGCCTTTTTTCAAGGGGTCGAACCGCTCCTCTTTCGTCAACAACTCCGAACTATGTGCACAGATTGGCACATAGCTCTGTTTTTCGTCAAGTTTCCTTTCTAATTCCGACACCCTCGTAATCACTTGGCAAGTGGTTGTCGCAAGCGTTTCCACTTCCCTCTTTTTCTCTTCGCAGGTATTAGCCTGCTTCGTCACTTTGGTATCTACTTCGGATACTAAAGCCTTTAAAGTTTCCACCTTCTGATGATCCTCTTTTCTCACTAATTGAATTTGTTCCGTCACCTTATTCTCGATGATCGGAGCAACTGCGTCTCCTACACTTTTCTCGATTCTGCTAATTTCGGAATCAAAACGAGTATTTATGCTCGCAATTTCCGCCTGAACGCCTATCATTTCCTGTTTAAGATTACCGATTTCGGTATTAATTACAACAATATCTTCTTTGATTTTATCAACTTTTGTGTTAACAACTCCAACATTGTTGATAACAACATTAATAGCTTTGTTCTGATTGTCTAGCATTCGTTCAATTTTTTCAGACTGAGCTACTTGCTTGGCAGCCTGAGCTTCTTGTTTGGCAGCCTGATCTTCTTGCTTGGCCGATTGACTCTTGATTTCGTTAATCAAAACAGTCAATAAATCAGTTAAATTCCCGGAAACTACCGGTTTTACTTCCGCAGCGGCTTCCTCTTTAATTGTCCCCCCGTATTCTTCATCAAGGGATTCAGATTCGATTTTCACTTCTGATTCCGAAACAATTTCTAAAGTTTGGAATTCCATTTCTGCTCTTTGTTGCGTTTCGGCGGTCGCGTCTTTCATGCTAGCCGCCTGCCCCTGAACAATGGGTACCGTGGTGCGCGTTTCCCACTGTTCGACCGATTGTTCCGTATCCAAGTCTACCAAATTTTGGCAATTGTTGCCTTCACTCATTTTAATAATTTTCAATATAAATGCCAAATCTCAAATATAATTAGGACTACTCCCACTACTTATTCTCGCTGACGTAACGGCCTGTACGTAACCAGTACTTTGTTACGAGATTTGCACCATACAAAATTCGTGTCCAGAACAACCTCAAAACTGAAGATTGTCCTGTCACCAGGTCGCCACGTGTAACCTCCCCCCTCACTTATCGACCTTAATGACAGTGAAAAATTAAACCGCGTGTACCTAATGGAAATTTGGGAAAAGCAATCGTCACCGAAGTTAATCTATCGGTAAAGAGGGAGGAAAGGGTTACATCTAAATGAAAGGAAAAATGCAAATGAAACTGGTGGAAATTAATTTTGAAAAGGGGTAAAGTTAATAAAGAAAGTAAATGTGCAGCCGTTACGTTAACAATTAACTAGCGGTAATTAGATATTTGAGATTTGGGGGAAATCACGGTCGCCAGTCCTAAGGACAATTACTATAGTAACTGAAAAAGAAAGGTTATTACACATATAATTAACACTAGAAGCGTGGCAACTGAAGGTTGACACGTGTAGTGTGAAAACTGAAAGTTTGTCAGAAGTAATAAATTTCGCTACACTCTGACTTAATTTAGCAAAAGAATTAATAAAACCGGAAAATCGAAAGTTAATTTAGTGACTGAAGTTAATAGTGAGCTTTCTTTCTGAAGCACATCGAAATCCAGAAAAATACGGTTAGTCTTGGACTACCTCAACAATCATTTCAAAAGCAACTTGACTCTACGCAATTTAGAAACAAGAGATTTAACTTTGAACTTGAATTAAATGATTCTGAACTATTAACAATAGTAAAATTTAGTACGTACCAAGCTGAGCTGCAGTCACAGGTAAGCTAAAATATGCTAACAAAACTCGCACTCTAAATTTGTGCTCGTGTAACCTAAATATTGTAGCCAGCTACTGAACTTTGAAATTAAAGCAGTGAAATCTAATTATATTATTTTAATGCTGGCGTTTGAATTTCAACGACACTCGGGTTCATTTCGGAAAAGGAAGGGACCCTGCTTGGCAATGAAATTGGGACAATGAGCAACAAAGGTTCATGCTAAGTTGCTGTAATTTTGCGAGGCAAATGGAACAATTTGAAAAGCTGAGGTCTGCCATACAGTTCTGAAACTTTACGTGCTTTTAGTCTTCCTTGTTGGTTGATTGAAGGTTTGAAGCCGTCGATCGAGGAGGTGGCGACAGTCACTCATTGTCGGCCGTCGCTGTTGCAGAAGCTGGATGTTGGCGCGCCTTCTTCTCGACACGGTCACCAGGCGAAACGGGCTCTTGATGTGCGCCAGCTAATGCTTCCCGTCCGCGACACCTTGTCAGAAACTATCATCGCGAGTCGAGCGCAATTACATGCTGCCAAACCCCGAAAGCGCGGCAACTCGCGGGAGCGTCACACAACACACCTGCTCCACTCGCTACTCCAGCCAGACTCTCACTGCCCCGCCCGCGCTTCACGCGGCAGAGTTAACACTACCAAAGATCCTACACACTTTGAGTCTTCACACGACCTATCGATGTAATCGTTCGATAGCAGTTTTCCCTAGGCAAGACCCAGCGTAAAAATACAAATGATATTTACGAAACAAACCAATTATACATCGACATAAGTGCATAAATATATATATACAAACAGTAAAACAATTACAATACATAAAGAGACAGAAATGTCATATCTTGAGGTAACAAAACAAGGAAAAAAATAATAGGACAATAGATGAAAATAGGAGGATATGCATTTCCGGCGTTACACACTGGACTGTAGAAGTGGCCCATTACAGAACTAGCTATGAATGCTTGTGTAGACTGCATCTGCAACATTCACCTATTTGACAATGTCAGTGCTTTATATGCCCCTTTAACTTGGCTGTGGCTAGACAGGTTGTGTGTATGTAGGAATATCAACAACATTTGGAAAGGATAGATTGCTACTCACCTCACAGATGCATATTGTGTTGCAGACAGGCTCGGATCTGTCTGAACTACTGGAGATAGCAATCATGTTTGTGTGAGGTGTGCTTGCTCACATGAATTTGTGTGTTTCCTTTTCTGAAGGAGGTGTTGAACAAAAGCTAACTGCGTGACAGTCTTTTCATTGTGCCTGTCTGCAACTCAACAAATCATCTTTACAGTGAGTAGCAATCTATCCCTCACTAATGTTGTTCATATCCAACATTTACTTCATCTACTCCTTAATGACTATGCACCCTAGTTCTTCACAACAGAGATTAGGGACCTGTGATCTCATAATAATTGGAACACAAGGTCTTACTTATGTACATAAGTGCCAGTCAAATGAAAATTAGACAAATGGAAAAAAGTAAGTAAACTGGTTATTACTTCAAAAGTAACTGTAATAACTGTTCATACATTTATCCTGCTGTGAGACAAGATGGCCAGTGCATTCATTGAAAAATGTTTGCAGTTGCCTACAAAACCCAGTACCATGATTGTACCCAGGTACGCACCTCTTCATCTGAAACAAATCAACAACCAAATGTCTTTCTTCAGGGCTCCAAAAATATGTAAATCACATGGGGAGAGATTGAGACTCCCAGCAACAATTCAGCAGCATATTGGCAACTTGTTGGCACAAAGTTTGTTGCAATCTGCTTATCTTCTTCTTAACAGTGCAGTGTCTGTGCTGTGGTCACTTACACTCCAAATACTTGTGACATAAGAAATCCAACTACACAATGTAACTACATCATTGTTATCAAAAAAACTGCCAATTGGCAGACTCAGATCAATCCCTGTGCTACTATATTAATTTCTTCATGTCACTAGCCTTGCATTGACATCTAAGTCATAATTGATCATTGTACTGTAGCAATCTAAATGAACTCAAACTAGTTCCAAGACCTGGCAGCTGGACTAGTACACTACTGTTTATCCTCTATTTGGCTCTTTAAAATATTCCTGGGTAAATCCATACATGAAGAATACAACACAATTACTTTGTTTGTTAGGCGGAACTAATGAAGTAATAATACAGAATATCGTGAAACATATAGCATTGCCCTTACCAGAAATAATGTTATCAAAATGCTACAGCTTGTACGGTCACTAAGTGACATTCAGCAAAAAATATGTAAATAAGAAGCAGGCCTAGACATGGGTAACATTCTGAGTGGCCTCCTTGCACATCTTCTCATTAGTGGGAAAAACTATAGAGTAATGATTGTAATACTGAAATAATGTACAGGTGTAGATCATACACCGCTTATTTTTAAAAGTTCCAAGGATAAGTGACCTCAGGTAAGTGACCACAGCACAGGCACTGCACTGTTAAGAAGAATACAAGCAGATTGCAGCAAACTTTGTGCCAACAAGTTGCCAATATGCTGCTGAATTGTTGCTGGGAGTCTCAATCTCTCCCCATGTGATTTCCATATTTTTGGAGCCCTGAAGAAAGACGTTTGGTTGTTGATTTGCTTCAGATGAAGAGGTGGGTACCTGGGTACAATCATGGTTCTGGGTTTTGTAGGCAACTGCAAACATTTTTCGATGAACGAACTGGCCATCTTGTCTCACAGCAGGATAAATGTATGAACAGTTATTACAGTTACTTTTGAAGTAATAACCAGTTTACTTACATTTTTCCATTTGTCTAATTTTCATTTGACTGGCACTTATGTACATAAGTAAGACCTTGTGTTCCAATTATTATGAGATCACAGGTCCCTGATCTCTGTTGCGAAGAACTAGGGTGCATAGTCATTAAGGAGTAGATGAAGTAAATGTTGGATATGAACAACATTAGTCAGGGATAGATTGCTACTCACTGAAAGACCTGAGTCGAAACAAGGCCCCTGGAGTAGACAACATTCCATTGGAACTACTGACGGCCTTGGGAGAGCCAGTCATGACAAAACTCTACCATCTGGTGAGCAAGATGTATGAAACAGGCAAAATACCCTCCGACTTCAAGAAGAATATAATAATTCCAACCCCAAAGAAAGCAGGTGTTGACAGATGTGAAAATTACCGAACTATCAATTTAATAAGTCACAGCTGCAAAATACTAACGCGAATTCTTTACAGATGAATGGAAAAACTGGTAGAAGCGGACCTCGGGGAAGATCAGTTTGGATTCCGTAGAAATGTTGGAACACGTGAGGCAATACTAACCTGACGACTTATCTTAGAAGAAAGATTAAGAAAAGGCAAACCTACGTTTCTAGCATTTGTAGACTTAGAGAAAGCTTTTGACAACGTTAACTGGAATACTCTCTTTCAAATTCTGAAGGTGGCAGGGGTAAAATACAGGGAGCGAAAGGCTATTTACAATTTGTACAGAAACCAGATGGTAGTTATAAGAGTCGAGGGGCATGAAAGGGAAGCAGTGGTTGGGAAAGGAGTAAGACAGGGTTGTAGCCTCTCCCCGATGTTATTCAATCTGTATATTGAGCAAGCAGTAAAGGAAACAAAAGAAAAATTCGGAGTAGGTATTAAAATTCATGGAGAAGAAGTAAAAACTTTGAGGTTCGCCGATGACATTGTAATTCTGTCAGAGACAGCAAAGGACTTGGAAGAGCAGTTGAACGGAATGGACAGTGTCTTGAAAGGGGGATATAAGATGAACATCAACAAAAGCAAAACCAGGATAATGGAATGTAGTCAAATTAAATCGGGTGATGCTGAGGGTATTAGATTAGGAAATGAGACACTTAAAGTAGTAAAGGAGTTTTGCTATTTAGGGAGTAAAATAACTGATGATGGTCAAAGTAGAGAGGATATAAAATGTAGACTGGCAATGGCAAGGAAATCGTTTCTGAAGAAGAGAAATTTGTTAACATCGATTATAGATTTAAGTGTCAGGAAGTCATTTCTGAAAGTATTTGTATGGAGTGTAGCCATGTATGGAAGTGAAGCATGGACGATAAATAGTTTGGACAAGAAGAGAATAGAAGCATTCGAAATGTGGTGCTACAGAAGAATGCTGAAGATTAGATGGGTAGATCACATAACTAATGAGGAAGTATTGAACAGGATTGGGAAGAAGAGAAGTTTGTGTCACAACTTGACCAGAAGACGGGATCGGTTGGTAGGACACGTTCTGAGGCATCAAGGGATCACCAATTTAGTATTGGAGGGCAGCGTGGAGGGTAAAAATCGTAGAGGGAGACCAAGAGATGAATACACTAAGCAGATTCAGAAGGATGTAGATTGCAGTAGGTACTGGGAGATGAAGAAGCTTGCACAGGATAGAGTAGCATGGAGAGCTGCATCAAACCAGTCTCAGGACTGAAGACCACAACAACAACAACCAAGGATATGTGTAACTCATTAAATTTCAAATTTAACAATATACACACCAACATTAATTTTTCAATGGAATATCAAAACAAACTTATTAACTGCCTGGGTATGATAATATCTGTAATTAGCTGCATACCTACCTTTAAAGTTTTGCTAAAAAATGGCACCTACCATAGGCACGGCCATTGCCATCCACTCTATACATAAAACTCTCGTAAATAATTTGCTTCCAAGGTCTTTGCCCTCACACTTTTTACACTGAGCATTGCTCTTATAAGCTTTAACCAAGGAATGAACACAGCCAGTCATATAGGATAAATAATGGTTAAACTCAAACAAAGTTAAATGTTGTCTACATCTGGGTTAAGCCAAACTTAGATTACAATAAAGATGCTTTCATCACTGGGAGGTCATGGTGGTGATGAGCCCCCCCCCCCCCCCCCCCTCCCCCATCAACACTTTATTAAACAATGGAAAATCCATAAAGAAATAACAAAAAAATGAAAGAGGATCAATAGCTACTCAACATATAGAAGATGTTGAGCAGCAGACAGGCACACTTAACCCGTTCAATATGGAGGAGCGCTGGCATGGTCCCCTAATTCCTAGCCAGCAGTGGAGGATATACCAGTGTACCAGAGTGCTTGCTGAGCCTAAGGGGGATTTTAACCTACGTTGCAAGCTTGCATAGTAGGACTTTATGTTTGACTTTTCATCGATAATACATAGTTCAAATGAAACGTGTAAATTTCTGAATTAAAAATTACTATTGAGACAGTTTTTTATAATACTTAAAAAAAGGTTGTTATGCTTAATGCTGGCATATCTGTGTAGGTACAGCAATAATAGGAAGTTTCCTGCCTTTTCTTATTATCTAGACAAACTCGGCATCGCTTTCTAATTTTTCTATTTGTCCCTTCAGCCTTCCAAAATTCTATGGGGAAGTGATCAGAGAGTCCTTTGGTCCCAGTTCTTTTTAAATGTCAAATCACAGTTATCATCTGTGTAACAAAGAGAAGTAGGGATTTTATTACTGAATTACAAGAGTCATAAAGGCTTTTTTTGCCTATATTTGTTATATGTTGTGTACGCATTATATAGGCATAGCTGGAGAAAATGTATTCTATGTGTTTTTGTCCATTTAAGACACTTCCTTTGAATCAAGTAATATGCCATCATTTGACCATAATGTAAGACCGTGCCCAGTGATCCATTGTACTTCAAAACCACCTCAGGTTTCTGAAAAACAATGCCCAAACAAGTCATGGTATCAACCATTTTCCCAAAAAAAGCTGAGCTGATCATCAACACTTCTCTTTTGTCTTTCTATCTGAGTATACAAATTCCCTCTTCATTATGAACATCCACTACTTCCCCCTTCTTTTGTTTTGGAGTAACTACTTCTAATGGGTTACCTCCACAGTTTTTCCTTCGAGTTCCTCTGACATAATTGTTCCTCTGAGGAAATTCTTGGGCCTACATGTCCACAGTGAAAGTACCCTGATACCAAGTAAGCCTAATCGTAAAAATGGTGCAGATTTAAGAAAGACTAAACCACTAACAATTTTCTATCAGAACATTGGCCTAAGAGGACTTAAAAATTCACTAGACCAGCTACTAATAAACATAAATGATATTGAAAGAGAAAAGCAACCAGATATACTCTGCTTCACTGAACATCATGTCACTTGTAGTATTCAGATGTTGTGCTTAGACAGATTCAATTTAGCATCTCAATATTGCAGATCCAACATGGATAGGGGCAGAACAGTGATTTATGATAGAAATAACGTAGTATTTAGAACTCTTCATGTAAGCAAATTTTGTATTGAGCAGCACTTTGAAGTGTGTGGTATAGAACTGGCAACAAATAGTGTATCAGTAGTCATATTATCAATTTATAGAGCACCTGCAGGGAATCTTGGAATCTTTCTCAAACAGATTGAAGCAATGTTATCAAAATTGTACCGAAAAAACATTTCAGTCATAATACTAGGCGCCTTTAATGTAAATTTCCTGAATGAAAGTTATGACAGAATGGAGCTGGAGCAACTAATGAGCTGTTACAATCTAATGCAAGTAGTTGAATTTCCCACTAGGGTAACTGACCACTCCAGTACTCTAATTGATAATGTGTTTGTTGATAAGCCTAGGCACAGTAGCTTGACAGTCAGTCAAGTCCTAAATGGGCTGTCAGACCATGATGCTATACTTCTGACAACCCCCCATTTAAATCTTAACAGAAGCTACCTGGAAAAATGTGAGACCAATAAATAAAGAAACAATGGAGACATACAGTACTCAACTCAGCAGATGTCAACACAAAATTTAATGTATTTATTAATTTAACATCAAATCTTTTTGAGGAGGTGTTTCCAAATAAAAGAGTCAGAGAAAATCAATGTAACCCTGCATTTAAGCCATGGATTACCCAGGGCATCAAAATTTCATGTAAAACAAAAAGAGAATTGTATGCCTCAGCCAGACAGTCTAACAATACTGCAGTGATGGGGCAATATAAAGTGTACTCTAAGATATTAAGGAAGGTGATCCAGAAATCTAAAAGTATGTATCTAAAAAAGGAAATTGACAAATCAAATAACAAAATGAAAACCATATGGAAATATGTTAAAAGCAAGACAGGGAAAAGCCTATCTGCCAAAGAAGTGATTAGCTTAAGAACTGGGAGCCTTTCGGTGGATGCTCCTGAAATGGTGGCTAACATCTTTAACAATCATTTCCTAACAGTCACCAACCAAATGGGATGCCAGGGTTCTGTAAAGAAAGCTACAGAAACTTGCATAACACCTTAACTAACAAAATAGATGAGATGCATCTTCAAAAAACTACAGTGATAGAATTAGAAAAAATAATTATGTCTTTAAAGTGTAAAAATTATGCTGGCGTTGACAACATTTCCAGCAAGTCACTGAAATACTGTTGTAAAGAAATAAGTACAGTTCTCTGCCATATTAGTAATACGTCATTGGAAGAAGATGTTTTTCCCAACAGGCTAAAATATGGGCTTATACGATCAATTTATAAAAAGGGAGAAAAGACAGAGGCTACAAACTATCGACCAATTTCATTACTCTCAGTTTTCTACAAGGTACTAGAGAAATTAATGCATAGCAGAATGGTTGAGCATCTTAGTAAATATAACATCCTCAGCAGTAGCCAGTTTGGCTTTCGGAAAGGGGTATCAACCGTGGATGTAATACATGCCTTTGTTGACAATGCTATAAAAGCCATAAATAATAATATGATGACGGTTGGAATATTTTGCGACCTGCCAAAAGCTTTTGACAGTGTAAGTCACCATATTCTCTTGAGTAAAGCCAAGACCCTAGGAATGGGTGGAACCGTAGGCACGTGGCTTGAATCCTATCTGTGTCGTAGAAAGTAGAAAGTAATCATGGAAGGACTGCATGGTGGCCAGGTGTATCTTCAGAATGGTGTTCCATTACTGCAGGAGTACCCCAAGGCTCAATATTGGGCCCACTGCTCTTTCTAATATTTATAAATGACTTAGCAGAATATGGGAAAATACTCATGTTTGCTGATGACACAACTTTATCAGTTAATAATCGCTCAGGTAACGTGTCAAATTAGGCTGCAAATAAAGCTTTTGCAGATTTGACAAACTGGTTTGAAACCAATGGCCTTACAGTCAACCTAAAAAAGACAAATTACATTCATTTCTCTTCTAACACAAATGTTACTAATGAAATGAACCTAAAAATGGGTGAGCACGAGATTTTGAAGGTTGAGTCCTCCAAATTCTTGGGTCTGCATATAGATAGCAAAATGAAGTGGCACCACCATATTCAAGATCTGTGCAAAAGGCTAAGCTCAGCAACGTTTGCCTTAAGGATAATTTCAGACACTAGGGAAATGAGCAAAAAAAACTGCATATTTTGGCTATTTTCACCAACTTATGGCCTATGGTATAATATTTTGGGGAAATCAACCAATAGGAAAAAAAAAAATGCACAGAAGCGAGCAATAACAATTATGTGTGGAGTACATCTTAGGCACTCGTGCAGGGATCTGTTTAGAGCTCTACAAATCCTTACAACACCTGCCCAATATATTTTTTCCCTGAGCTGGCCGGAGTGGCCGTGCGGTTCTAGGCGCTGCAGTCTGGAGCCGAGCGACAGCTACGGTCGCAGGTTCGAATCCTGCCTCGGCCATGGATGTGTGTGATGTCCTTAGGTTAGTTAGGTTTAATTAGTTCTAAGTTCTAGGCAACTGATGACCTCAGAAGTTAATTCGCATAGTACTCAGAGCCGTTCCCCCCCCCGATGTGCTTTGTTAAAAAAAAAAAAAAAAAAAAAAAAAAAAAAAAAAAAAAAAAAAAAAAAACTTATTCAAAATCAATAGCTCATACCACAGTTATAACACTCAAAGGAAACTGGATATCCATTATGAGCTAAAAACGAAAAGCATGGTCCAGAAAGGGGTTTTATACAGTGCCACCAAGGTTTTTAATGCCCTCCCACCGCACATTAAAGAACTGGTTGGAAACATGCCAAAGTTTAAAGAAAATCTGAAACAGTTCCTTTTAGATGAATCTTGTTACAGTATTGATGAATTTCTTAGCAAAAATGTGTAGAATCTCTTGTTTGTGCTTAAACCTTACTGTGTGACCTCTACAACTGACTAATCATACTCTGTAAGTACAGTGTAACTTAATACAATACCCAAATTTATGTATGTCTGTATATGATGCCTGTATAACTTAAGAACAATACCCGAATTTATGTATGACTGTTCTTTCAGATGTCCTGTATCTTAACTAATATGTAAGGGTATATGCTAAACTTCACAGTTTCTTTAATCTAATGATAAGATCAATGTATCTGTGCACAAAACAATAATCTGTAAAAACCTTGACTCGTTCTATATCCAGGGATATGTTCCCATATGGATCTACGGAACACGAAATAAATAAATAAATAAATTGGATGAGGTTGACACTATTATAGAAATTATCTATAAACAATGAATATCCAACCCCCAACATTCCATTCATTAATTTGTAGATAGCTGAACTAGCTTGTACTCTTCCACCAACTTGATCAGAGCCACCTGTATATACAAAAACCCTCAGGACTAACCCAGATGACTCATTCAACATATAAAGTTTAACTCCATAAAGGTGAGCCCTGTTCTTCATATACTGTCGGAACATGAGTGTACCTATCCACAGAAACATGGATTCATGTATTGTCAAGTTTTTGGTCAGTAATATGAGTCTATCCCTTGTCCTATGAAAAATGCCTAACAAGGGTTGAATTTTGTACAGGCTCTCACCAGATATAGGTTCATTGGGTTCTGGATTGTTTGCAAAATGCAAAGCTCGCAGGATCCCAAAAAATCTATCCCTGCCCATAGCTTGACAAAACCACAGTAGGGTTTTGGTCAGGAGACTGTACAGGCCAGTCCATTACAGGGATGTTATTGTCGCGGAACCACTCCACCACAGACTTTGTGTTATGAACAGGTGCTCAAACATGCTGAAAGATGCAATCACCATCCCTGAATTGCCCTTCAACAGTGGGAAGCAAGAAGGTGCTTAAAACATCAATGGAGGCATGCGCTGTGATAGTGGCATGCAAAACAAAAATGGGTGCAAGCCCCCTCCATGAAAAACATGACCACACCATAACACCACCGCCTCCAAATTTTACTGTTGGCACTACACACGCTGGCAGATGACGTTCTCCAGGCATTCGCCATACCCACACCCTGCCATCGGATCGCCACATTGTGTACCGTGATTCGTCACTCCACACTACGTTTTTCCACTGATCAATCGTTCAATGTTTATGCTCCTTACACCAAGCAAGGCGTCGTTTGGCATTTACTGCCATGATGTGTGGCTTATGAGCAGCAGCTCGACTATGAAATCCAAGTTTTCTCACCTCCCGCCTAACTGTCATTGTACTTGCAGTGGATCCTGATGCAGTTTGGAATTCCTGTGAGATGGTCTGGATAGGTGTCTGACTATTACGTATTATGAACCCCTTCAGCTGTCGGTGATCTCTGTCAGGCAACAGAAGAGGTCAGACTGTACGCTTTTGTCCTGTACGTGTCCCTTCACATTTCCACTTCACTATCACATAGGAAACAGTGGACCTATGTATGTTTACGAGTGTGGAAACCTCATATATAGACATATGACACAAGTGATACCCAATTACCTGACCACGTTCAAAGTCCATGAGTTACATGCAAGTCCTTGAGTTTGGCCCCATTCTGCTCTCTCAAAAGTCTAATGACTGCTGAGCTCGCGGATATGTAGTACCTGGCAGTAGGTGGCAGCACAATGCACCTAATATGAAAAACTTTTTTTTTTTTTTTTTTTTTTTGTGTGGGGCGGTGTCCAGATACTTTTGACCACATAGTTTGTACCACCAGTAAAGACCTCAACATGAAGTCAACATGAAGTACAAACCTGTAGTAGCGCTAACATCAGACTCACAAGCCACTTACTTTAGATAAATTGCTATAGGCCACTGCACAATATCTACAAAGGGAAAGACAATCCAATGGAGTAGCTAGAGATCTACGTTTGTAAAACAAATGTAAAAGATGGAATGAGATGAAAATTTCAAATTCTGTAGCACTTACCTCCTCATTAATTTGAAACACAGTGTAATGTACACCTATGAACATGAAGCCACTTGCAAAACATTGTGCCAAATATTTATTTGGAATATAGCATACATTTATGTTAGTGTAATGTGCATCTGTGTGCTTTCTCTAAAGCTAGAATAAGGAACTTCATACAATGAATGTTCTGAAAGTATGTAATGTTTCATTCTACTGCCATCAAAATGCTAGTGTCACTGTTCCACACATTCACGCTCATCTCTCTGATTCACTGTTTTTCCACTGACACCATTACAGCCGGATTGTGTTGTGTTACATTTGCAAGTGATCATTCAAAATGTTGAACACACTCTCGGGGCCAAACAACTGCGAAAAGCGTTCAGTAATATTGTATTTTATTGCCAAGAATGTTAAGCCAGCTGACGTTCATCATTATCTTGCAGAGATTTATGGTGAAAGTGTAATATCTGATGAAATGGTGAAAGTGGATGAGGCAATTCAATCATGGACAAACCAATGCTTATGACGAAGCATGGAGCGGACAGCCTTCTGTGGTTAATGATGACCTGTTTGAGAAAGTGAATGAGAATATTCATGAAAACAGATTGTTCACAATAATTGTGCTTTGTGACAGGCTTCCACTGATTTCAAAAACTTTTTGCATGAGACTGTCACAAATCACTTGAATTTTCACAAATTGTGTTCATAAAATGCTTACAGATGACCACAAAATGAAGTGACTTGGCAGTGCTGTGATGTTAATTACCTAATATAGTGATGAGGGAGATGAACTGTGACCAATGAGGCACCTTCGGTTTCTCATGTCACTCCAGAATCAAAACAAGTCGACGAAGTGGGGGAACTCACGATCCCTCAAAAAAACAACAATTCAAAACAACGATGTCAGCACAAAAAATAATGTGCACTGTTTTCTGGGATAGACAGGGCATTCTGCTTGTTGAGTTCCTTCCCAGTGGTGAAACCTTCAATGTGGTACAATACTGTGAAACACTGAGAAAGCTTTGGCATGTGGTTCAAAATAAAGTGCATGGAATGATCAGTCAAGGCACTGTGTTGCTTCATAACAATGCATGTCCCCATTCTGCTGGTGTTGACTGAAAACCTTATTCAACAGTTCGATCACCCACTGTACTGCCCAATCTTGCACCTTCTGATCACCACCTGCTCTTGAACTTCAAATGCTCTTCAACTTTAAATGCAATTTTGCAAGGAGGCATTTTGACAGCGAGGACGACACAAAACACGATGCTCAGCAGTGGCTGTTGTCCCTGGTGGCATCTTTCTATGAAGGGCAAAGAAAAGTTGGTTTTGCATTAAGACAGATATCTGAACAATGGTGGCAAATATGTGGAAAAATAGTTTAAGAAATTCTCTTCCTTGTAAAAGTAAATTTTGATTTGAAAAACTGTTTTTATGTAGTTTTTTTTTCCAGAACAGTACTTCATTCAAGACATGCCTTGTACAATGAACATTACAGTTCATGTATCTTAGAGCTGAAACATCAACAATGTTTATGAAACAGTCTTTGGGTATAATCCAGTTTAAACAGAAGTTATGCTGTTACAAGTAAACACAGTAACAGACTACAACAGTAAGAAATAGACTGCTTTGATAAGTTACCTTACTTGATACGATATATTTTGTGGTTTATGAAAGTGTTCTGTGGTATACTGAGGCATAATAAGGCACCTGATGATGAGTGAAAGTTCAAAACTCATCACACACTAATATTTGATGGTTAAAATATTGTTATTGAGTTGCATAAAGCAACAATGAAATGACTGTTATAAATTTAATTTCTGAAGTATAAAAAACAAATTCATTCACACAAGCACACCACATACACACAATTGCTCTCTCTGACCACTGAGGCCAACTGTGTACTGCAGCAGTGCCTGATGGGATAAATAATCTGTCGGTGGTGGGGGCAAGAATGAGAACGGGATGAGGAGGGGGATGGATAGCAGGGTAGGGATGGGGGAAGGTGTAGTGCTGCTTGTGGGAGGAATTGCGGTCTAGTGATGTTAGGGTAGCGCTGCTAGGTGGAGTCAGAAGTTTCAGAGGTGGGCAGAGTGAGGAGAGAAGTTGAGCAGGGAAAAAGACTGCAGGTGCATTGGTGAAATAGAAGGCATGTTCAGCAACTGTGTGTTCCAACTCTCTCTTGGCTACACCTAGTTGGTGGATATTCGTGTAGGCAGACAGCTTGATTGTTGTCATGTTCACATAGAAAGTAGCACTGCAGTTGCAGTTTAGTTTGTAGATCATGACTGCTTCAACTGCTTTCACAGGTGGCCCCGTATTTGATGGGACAGGAGATACCTGTGACCGAACTGCGCTAGGTGAGGATTGGGTTATGTATGGGACAGATTTTGCATCTAGGTCTATTGCAGGGATATGAGCAATGAGGCAAGGGGCTGGGAGCAGGGGGATGCACAAGGACATTATGTAATTCAGCAAGTGGCGGAATACCACTCTGGGAACAATAGCGCATAGGATATTCCTCACTTGTGAGCACAATGAGGGGCAGTCAAAAACCTGGTGGAGAATACGATTCAGTTGCTCCAGTCCTGGATGGTACAAAGTCACGAGGGGAGTGCTTTTTTGTGGCAGGACGCTGGGCATGTGGGAGCCTCACTTGTGGGCACAATGAGGGGCAGTCAAAAACCTGGTGGAGAATACGATTCAGTTGCTCCAGTCCTGGATGGTACAAAGTCACGAGGGGAGTGCTTTTTTGTGGCAGGACGCTGGGCATGTGGGAGGTAGTAGGTGACTGGAGGGATAAAGCACTTTATTACTATGTGCAGCAGTATTTGTTCCAGAGTGCAGCAGTTGCAGTGAGAATTTTCAACCGTTCTCCCTTTAAAGAGCATAGCTTTATAATGTGCTGGTAATTGAGGTTGCCAAGGAAGGCAATCAGACATCTATAAAATGGTAACACATTAAGAAGTTTCTTTACAATACCACACTCAATAACTGAGATGTACACAACTTTGAATTACTGCAAATTCTTCTGTGGTCCTGAGTTATATACAATGAGAGTAATATTCCTGATAGAATCAATAGTCTTAAATGCTGATCCAGTCTGGTAAGTTACTGAATAGTAATAAAATTTAGTAGTGCCACACTACTACTGCAGACTACTCTAAAATCTTGAATTATTCTTACGAACATTTTTAGGTACACCAACATTTAAGTCTGTGCAGCCATTTAAAGTGTGATGGAAGATCGAAAAATATCTAAAATTACTCATTTAGTTCTCATGGCTCTTTGTCAATAATATGGCTCATTGACATAAACATTCTTATATCTAGGTGGTATTGCACTTTAAATTTGAACACAGCTAGTTTCCGTTTATTTCATCTGTTATTTTCTTTTCATTTTTTGTATAGAACTTTTAGATTGCCACAAACTCTCACTGCTAATAAAGTATTTCTTCAGCTACCATTACAAATTATAGAATAACACTGATGATTATAATTGTGAATTAAATGGGAAAGATAAAAAATAATTATGTCTTCTGAAAAATATATCCCATGTGAATTCAAAGTTTCATTTCTTTTCCATTTTATCACAATTACAATAAACACAAAGCTATAATTTTGGATAGTGTCACTAATTTAATATGAGTATTGTCTTCTCCAATAGGTAAGAAATATAGGTGCACTAACCACTTCCATTACACTACACTTACGTAGTTTGTCACTGCAGTCTTCCATACTAGTGTTGATAAAAGTCTGAAGCTCTGAGTGTGCCTGCTTAAAAAGATGCACCAGCCAATCAGAGTCACACGCAGTGACGTCATATGAATTTGGCATCCTCTGGTGGCATGTATGTGTTGCACCAATCACTGGAGGCAGCAAGTGATGAAAGAGCAATCTTGCCGGTGGCACCTTGGCAGGAGGTGTAAATGTGCCATCTCCTGTGAGGCATGCAGTGCACAAGGTGCGACCAGCAGAGATGCCATCAGTACCACACTTTCATTCCGGCATGCCTTGTTCTGATTCTGTTCAGGCAGCTCCTTGATTTTCAAGGAAAATGCATTCCTGGAAGTGGTTTCATTGGATCTGTGTAGGCCTTGTAGTTGTGGTTCTGAAAAAATGCCCATTCTGATCTTCATTGTTCTTTCAGGTCATAAGGCGGATGGAATGTGGTTCCAGATAAGTTTCTAGATTTAAGGCCTTTTCAAGGTAAGGAGCTCAATGTATTATTTATTGGTGGACCTTTGGAGTCACATATGACCAATCTTGTTCCACTCTTGAGTCATTACTTAAGAACAACACTGTGACAGTCATATATGGCAACACTGTAATTGGTACTCATGGTTTTCTTCCATCAATCAAATGACAAGATCTCTCACCCCACTGTTGTGTGCTATTTTGTGGTCCTCTAACAAATTTTCTTCGATTCGACATTTCTGTTGCACATTAAGTACATGCCATTATATCCCGTATGTCCTATGATACGCAACGTTAATGTCTCCTTCAACACAGGGCATTCATCTATAACTCCATAACATGGTTATCACTATGGACCAGATTTTTTATGTTTTTATGGAAAGGACCTTTATTTTCTTGTAATATCCCTTTTTTAAAGTTTAAACAAACAATTTTAGCCTTTTTGGAGTCTCTTAATAAAAAATATAACGAGCACAAATATTAAGATAAGAAATTTATTATAATTTTGACAGTTATTCTAGTTCTCTGTGGAAAATAAAACAGTTAACTATTCTTTATATCAGCATTCAAAAAACGCGTAAACAATTGATATATTTATGTGTGTTACAATTATTTCTCTTTTTATACAGTAATGAAAAGTCTTTAACTCAAATTTTTTTCATGTGTCACTCATAAAAACAACACTTGAGATGTGTGCCAATGTATGACCACAATCCGTGGCCCAACTCTACAAATAACAAGACATTTTATACAATTACATTTTGGTAGAGAATTACACAGCTAATCACATTTCTAACTTTTGTGAAATGAAACTTTTTCTGCTGGCTCTCAGAACATTTTTGTGGGCCAAGAAAGATCTCTCTACAGCAAAAGAGGTCAATGGTGCCTATTTCATTGAGGCAATTGGTTTTGGAACTCGATACAATCCACTTTCGAACTACTTCTCCTGAATAATTGGTGGACACTTTCTTCGTATCTTCAGATACATCAGCATCCTGAAGATCGTATCTACAGCACCTTTCAGTACTAGAGATGCAGAGTCTAGCCTTGAACTGCAACAGGTAGATGTTGGAAGTGAGCTCTTAAAAATGTCAAGCGTGCAACATTTTTGTTATTCTTAAAGGCCATCTTAGCTATTTTTCACGAAATCTGATTCACTAGAGTTGATTGTGTCTATTACCATTTTGACTTTTTGGTAGTGTTCGCACATAACATAAAGCTGCCTAGAGCCAACTACACCAGCAAGTATGTATGGGTTCCGAAGGGAGGGGAATGTTTGGAGCTATTTCCTTAAAGAACTGAATGCAGGAAGGAGCTTTCCTAATAGAGGAAATGATACTATTAACCCCAGGAAGATTATTTCTGATTTCCTTTGATACATGTTGTTGGTCGAGGGCAAGGCAGGTGCAGTGGATCATACTGGGCTATAATTCCTATAGTGTTGCTCCTGCTTTTAACATATAAGCAGCACAGTCTGTCATCAACAGCAAAATATTCTCATCCCTATCTTCTTCTGGCCATAGGATGAGGTCATCACTGACTGTGATTTATCTTCTCCAATTCTTTACACAGGAGTAAGTGGGATTTCCTGATGTCGCAGAACCGAACTTCCTCACCATGACATTACCTATAAATTTTCCACAACCGTGGCCTCTGATACCCTCCAAGAAGTCCTTACAAGTAGAGTTCTTTAGCACATCCCACAGTACATTACCTACACTAAGGCCTCACACAAGTCTACATTAGAGCTGTCCACTATAAGGCTTGTCATAGAGGAAATTGATGGTTGAATCTGTCACTTGCACTTTTTCCTAGTGATGTTCTTAATCGGAGATGTGGAATCTTTGTCTTGAAGGAAAAGTGACTTTTTATCATGGCTTACATGAAATTAAAACAAACAAACAAACACTTAAAAGATGACAGTAACTGCAAAATAAGAATGTGATTATGATAAATGACAGCTTCAGTTGAATCACATATGCATGTCAGTAAACTAATTTTAAATTTTGATTTGAAAATCTGAAATCAGAAGACTAAAAAGAAGATTGGTAAATAAAATGAATGATAAAAATAAGATGTATTTATATACTTGTTTTTAATAGGCTTGGCACAAAAATTACTCGGTCAACAGTTGTGAAATTTTAGTCTTCCTCAATCCCGTTACAAAAGATGAGTTCTTTACGATTTCTGATTAGGCATGACAAAATTACACTTAAATCTCACTACTCTTTGCGAGTCAACTCACAACAACTTTACTTCATACCTACAACAATAAACAGACTTAAGTATCACCAATTTGTTCTCCTAATATACCTCTCCATTATTGGACAGCATTTAAGTAAGGGCTGGCTAGGATTGTCCCAATGCAGCAGTGCATGGACATATTCTCAGAGTGACAATGCAGCAACAGCGCATCGTACACAGTGTTGGTTTCAGTGTGGGTTATATTTCATGTACCTTCCAAACAACGGAAATAACTGGGATCACGTGTATTCTACAGCAGAGTGCTGACACATTATCAGGTTACAAAGACGAGTGCCATTGCATCATACACATTCTTGATTTCAGTGCTGTGTATAAACTTATTCATTACGATTTTTCTTAAAATGTGCAAATTCACTTTATTGATTTTCCTTGGAGTTAATTTGGAAATCTATTTAAAACACTTTTTCTACAAAAGTCCTCTTTAGCCTGTGCTTCTTCTGTTTAAGCCCTATTTAGCCCCTTTTAGGTCTTTAAGAATGATTTAGCCCATTTGAAATTTAAATCCACACCTTGGTCTTTGATATCAGAGGTGACACAATAACAGGCTACAGCTCAATGACTACAAATCACTTCCTCGATCTTTCAAACCTAATACATTGTTTCAATGCTGCAGAACACAGGCATGTGCATTAGCCATCTCTTCTAATGATCTGAATTTCTGAAACTGCTTCACATTTTCCTTCATTTTCATTGATTTAATTAAGTCTTAATGATACTGTGACAAACTTGCATATCTTTAATTAGCTATTATTTCACAACCTTTCTGAAATCCCAGTCCCCACACTTCAAATTTTATGGAGCACCAACAGAATTACCTTGTTAAGTTCTTACTGAGGTAGCAGCTTCAGTGACAGTAATTTGCGTTATTTTAATTTGTGGATGGGTAAGTTTACAAAGTTTCAGACAATTCAGATTAAATAGTAGTACTCTAATCACAAGCTGATAAGCCATAAGTACCAATTTCCTGCTTTTTGTACAACTGACGGGGAGGAAGAAATCAAAGCAACACATTGTTGTGTCTACAACATTTTGAAGGAAAGTTGCTACTCACCATATAGCGGAGATGCTGAGTCAACAATAGACACACACACACACACACACACACACACACACACACACACACGAGACTGCAGTCTCAGGCAACTGCAACAACAGTAGGCCGTGTGGTTTCAGTTGCCCAAGACTGCAGTCGTGTGGCAGAGTTGGGTTTGTGTGAGCACATGGGTTGGGTTGCGTTGTTTGGGGGAAGAGACAAAACAGCGAGGTCATCGGTCTCATCGGATTAGGGAAGGACGGGGAAGGAAGTCGGTCGTACCCTTTCGAAGGAACCATCCCAGCATTTGCATGAAGCGATTTAGGGAAATCACGGAAAACCTAAATCAGGATGGCCGGACGCGGAATTGAACCGTCGTCGTCCTGAAAGTGAGATGCTTGTGTGTGTGTGTGTGTGTGTGTGTGTGTGTGTGTGTGTATTGTTGACAAAAGTCTTAGCAGCTGAAAGCTATAATTGTGAGAGTCTTTTTGTCGTGCCTATCTGTGACTTAGCATCTCCACTATATGGTGAGTAGCAAGTTTCCCTCTCATAATATTGTTACATTCCATCCTGGATTTTAAATTGTTGTGTCTACAATTATTTATTGAAAACATATAAAAGGAGAAAGAATAAATTTGGGAGAAACAATTTATCTAATGGTTTACATGCCCTCCTACCACAGTTGAAGCCGACTGTGAGAAACTGCACATTTTCATTGCACAGCATTTTCTTTCTCACAGTTGGCTTCAACAGAAAACTTGTACATTGTTAATTTTAAAAATGTACAGCCTATGGCATCTTTATATATATTAGAGTACCATGTAGAAATCTGAAGTAAATCAATCAAGATCTTTTCAGGAGCTTTGATAACAATGTTCCAACTATACATATTACATGTATATTGAAATATGTGTAATATATTTAAAGACTATAGACCCTGCACCAGTCCAAATGTTCATAACAGTATTATGTAAAAATTTGAAATAAATCAATCAAGAATTTTTTGAGAGTTTTGGTAACAATGTTTCCCCTTTATACATTACCTGTTTATTTATATTTTGTATATATTAAAAATATGTAGCCTGTATCCATCTGCATGTTTATTAGAAAATTGTATAAAAGTTTAAAGTAAACAAGCCAAGTACTTTCCGAGATTTTTGGTAACAAAGCCTGTATTATGGACACACAACACCGTGATTCCAATACAACATTAATTTTATTTTTTCTCCAAGGCACGTACATCATGGAATATAAAACATTAATTCAAGGATAATCAATAGTTCCAGGTGTCTATAACTACAAATATCAACCCGCAACACCCTCCCCACCTTGGTCAACTTCTAGAGGAATGACCAGTTGAACGGGGCATGAAATTATGGATCCTTCTGAAGTTCGTAAGGTTACAGTTTGTATTTTTCCCATCTCTTCCTTCATGAAGATCTTCTATCCGTGCCTTCCTCCACATGTGTCGTGGACGAACATCCTCTTGTAGAAGAACGACATCACCCAGCTGGAGTCCTCCTGAACCTGGCTTTGGTTGATGTGTTTCATGGAAGTTTTCGAGCAGGATCAGATATTCTTTCTTCCACCTGTTCCAGAAGTGTTCTACCATCTTCTGCAGCCGTTGAAATTCCTTGGACAAGTCCTTTCTAACTGGTGATTCTGGACCAGTAGGTAGTGTTGTGAGTCGATCACCTACAAGGAAATGTGCAGGCGTCAGTGGCTCAGATTCCTCTCCCCCTTGCGTAATTGGTCTAGAGTTTAGTGCTGCTTCTATGCTGTCCAGGATCGTGTTGAGGCCTTCTTCGTCCAACTGTGACTGTCCTAAAACTTTTCTCAGGCAGCGTTTGACAGATCCCACCATCCGTTCCCAGAATCCTCCCCACCAAGGCGCGTGTGGGGTGATGAATTTCCAAGTGATGGCTTGCTGGGCGAGGTACTTGTGCGTCTTGCTTGCCGTGAGAGCCTGCCAGAGCTCCTTCAAGCTCTAAGTGTGTGGCATAGAAGGTAGTAGCATTATCAGTGCAAATTGTGTTGGGCACTCCTCGTCTTCTGACAAACCTTTGTAGAGCTTGAAGAAATCTGTCAGTTGACATATCTGAGCTTAGTTCCAGGTGTATGGCTCGTGTTGTTGCGCATGTGAATAGAGCAATATACGCTTTCTTCGTAATATGTCCTTGTCTGACATATAATGGACCAGCAAAGTCAATACCTGTTACTGTAAATGGTTTCAGTGGTGAAACTCGTTCAGCTGGTAATGGGGCCTCAGTTTGTTGAACAACGTGAGCTTTCACCATCTTACAAGGTAGGCAACGGTGTAGAACATGTTTAATTGCCTGTCGGGCTCTAAGGATCCAGAATTCTGTTCTCAGTTCAGATAACACAATGTTTACTCCAAGGTGATGCAAACGAATGTGAGTCTGCTGGATCAGTAAACGTGTGAAATGATGATGTCCATCAAGAAGAATCAGGTGGCATTGATCTCTGGTTAATTCTGCAGCCGTCCACCGAGACGAATAAGACCATTATCCAAGAATGGGTTGTAGCGAGCTATCTGAGAATTAAGTGGTAGAGGTATTTTGTTGTATAGTTCATGCAGTTCAAGCGCAAAATGTTGCTGTTGAACAACTTGAATCCAGTAAGTGCGTGCTTCGCCCAAATCTGATGCTGTTAGTTCTCCAGATGTTCTGTTTTCTTTCAATAAGTGCCGTTTAAAGCGAAGTACCCATCCTGTAACTCTTAAGAGCTTGAAGTAGCTACTGTACCATGTATCTGTTAAAATAGGAATCGTCGTTTGTATCATGGAGACTTGGTCTGTTAATTTCTTCTTTTCTGGCAAGAAGTGCTCTTCCGTCTGTAAAATTCGAGGCCACTGGGTTGTTTTCTTTGTTAACCAAGCAGGTCCATGAAACCATACAGAAGCATGGTGAAGTTTATCTGCCGTGGTACCTCTGGAGGTTAGATCAGCTGGATTTTCGTCACCAGGGCAGTGCCTCCACTGTGATGGATTCGTTAGTTGTTGTATTTCCGTAACACGGTTTGACACAAAGGTTTTCCATCGATTAGGGTCATGTTGTATCCATCCTAAGGCTACAGTTGAGTCAGTCCACAATGTTGCATGACTTGCATTATAGCTCGTGGCCTTACAGAAATAATGAAGTGGTCTTGATCCAAGAAGTGTCGCTAGAAGTTCCAGCCATGGAAGAGTTATTTTTTTGATGGGAGCTAGTCGGTTTTTACTGCAAACTAAATGGACTGATACCATATTTGTTGTGGTGCACCGTACATAAAAGACTGCTCCGTAGGCCTTTTCTGATGCGTCGCAAAAGACATGGATTTCTGGCTCAGTGTTTTCAGATACACCAACCCATCGGGGAATTTTTATGTGTGAACATGATGGCAATGTTGATACCCACATTCGCCAGCATTTGCTAAGATCAAGGGGTAAAAGCTCATCCCATTCAATTCCTCCTGAACAAATTTCTTGAAAAATTATTTTTGCAGTGAGGGACATAGGTGACAACAAACCCATTGGGTTATAGAATCTAGCAGTGTTTCGTAGTACTTGCCGCTTAGTGGCAGGACGATTTATAACATCGTCGGTAACATTGTTGTGAACAACACTGAGCGTATCAGTCTGTGTGTTCCAGTGGACTCCCAGTACCTCCATATCTGTAGTGTTTATGACACCTTCTGATTGCCATATTCCAATCAGTTGGCTTGAATTTGTGGTCCACATTGCCATTGGTAGACTGATCTGTCCCATGAGTGATGTAAGCTCATAATATAAGTTAATTACGGCATTGTCATCTTTATCACCTGCTACAAAATCATCCATGTACATATTATCTTCAACAAGTAAAGCAGCTTACAGAAAATTCGTTTTGTGCATTACAGCAAGTTCTATCCGCGTGGCTGCAAGAAGAAACGGACTGCAGGAAAGTCCGAAAGGTAGCTGAGTGAAGCGGTATGTAATCCTTTAGTCAGTTGTAATATAGTTTCCTTGTTGATCTATGATTACTTTGTACAAAAAAAACCCTGTGAGATCTCTATCTTTCCTGGGAACCTAACTGTAGAAATGCTTGTTTGATATCGGCAATTAAGGCTACTCGATGTAGACGATATCTCAGTAATATTGAAAGAACGTTGGGAAGTAAATTAGGACCTATTTCTAAAGAGTCATTCAATGAACGTGCATTCTGGTTGTGCGACGAACCATCAAATACAATCCTCCATTTGATGACACCTAACTTTTCTTCCTTTACTGCATGATGTGGCAGATAAAATGTGTCACGCAATTTCTGTCCAAAAGGGGTGACTTCCACATGTTTCTTCTTGATGTGTTCTATCATTTGCGCCTCGTAAATTTGTTTCAGTTTCTTGTCCTTCGTAAATTTTTTCTCCAGTGAAGCAAATCTCTTCTCTGCTTGCTGAAGATTATTAGATAACATAACGTTGGGTTTTCTGGCGAAAGACATGACTCTTCTTTTGTCTTCGATGCAATAGGATTTTGAGAAATCTTGCAATAACGCCAATTCCTTCTGATTCAGAGTTGTTGTTTCATCTTCTGTGATTCCCATTGTTTCTAAATTCCAGAAACGTTGTAAAATATCGTCTGTTGTTGTCGCTGTCTCTAAACTGATGTAGTTTGCAGTCACAAGGTTAGCCGTGGTGCTTGATTTGCTTCCACTAAGAATCCAACCTAGAATGGAAGGTACTAGAACAACTGATGACGTTAGTCGAATCGGAGGGGAATCTTTAACGATTTTCCAACAGTAATCTGCTCCGATAAGAATCTCGATGGGAGGTTCTTCTGTACCATCTCTTAGGTCCGCAAACTGAAGTCCCCGTGTGGGTACAAGTTTTCTTAAATCGGAAGACACAGTTGGGTGCGCGGAAAATGAGAATGTGCTTTCTAACGCAGTCTTAGACGTCTTGGAATTAGTCCGCGTACCCTGTAGTGTGAATTCTACGACTCTACGATGCGTTGAAGTTGCAGATGGCATTTCAAAGGCGTTAACAGATAGATCACGATGTTCTATAGTTATTAAATCTAGCTCATCAATCAGGAACTTGGAAATGAAGCTTGACTGACTACTGCTATCCAGAATGCAGCGAGTAAGTTTGCTTAATCCTGCGGGTCCACTGACCCAAATTCGAGCTTTCTGAAGATAAGTAAAAACTGCTGAACTTACATCGATTCTCCCTACAGATGTAGAGCTAATTTGCTGAGAAGATGAAGAAGAGGCAGCAATGTCAGTACAGATAGCTGTGTGATGACTTTTCTTGCACTTAGAACACGAGACCTTGCCCTTTTTACTGCAGTTTCTAGCATTATGACCTCGGTTTAGACATATAAAACAGCAATTATCTTGCTTTAGTTTATCGATACGTTGTTGGCTGTCAGTTACTATGTTGCAGTCTTGGGCCCAATGAGAGAGAGCTTCACAAAATATGCAATATGGTTGTATAGGTACTTCTCGTTAGGCTTACACAGATTTTTCGCTTGCTTTGAATTTATGTGAAGCGCTGCTGCAGTGGGTGTGAAGCTAGGAGATGACTGATATTCTGTACGAATCTTTTGTGCAGTGAGAGCACCATGAACTACTACTTCCAAAAAGTTAAGTAGTTTCAGTACATCTCCTTCTGCTACTTCGGTTCTTCTAGCATGAATGACCCATTTCTGACACATTTCAGCGGGAAATGCACACAGAATTTTCGGAGTGAGAATTTTACCATATGCCACGACGTTTTCTCCTAAGGCACGCAGTGCTTGAATACGACGGTTACATTCCAGCAATGTACTGTTCAGCGTTTCAGGTGTCGCTGACTGTACAGGTTTTAGCGCATCCAAATAATCGAGGTGCGCCTGTATAATGTGATTGCTATCTCCGTATCTATTCAATAAAATTTTCTTTGTTTCTTCATACGTGTTAGCCGTTATAGGTATTCCATCTACTAGCAACTTCGGTTCGTCTGATAGACACCCTCGTAGGAAAACATGTTTGTTTACTGTAGAAAGGGATGGGTCTTTATCAATGGTCGATTCAAATTGTTCCCAGAAGCGGGACCACATTTTGACATCTCCACAAAATGACTCAAGCTTAATTGCTGGTAGCTTGACAGAGTGGAATACAGTTGGTTGTGTGAGTACTGGTGGTGACGAGATATTCATCTGCGACGTTGAGGCTGAAAGCTTGTAATCAATTGCTTTTGTAGCCTTCTGTATAGCGCGTTTGACTTTGTCTGTATATTCCTCACAGCTCAGCACGTCTGCATTGTATTCATCGTCAGAGAGAAAATTATGAATAACGTCATCTAATGAAACGAGCTTCTTTAGAGTTTCTTGAAGACGTTCCCTGTAATGTTCAAAGTCATCAAACGAGCTTTCTGTGGTAAGAGCATCAACAGCCGAACAAAACCGCGTAGCATTAGTCCTCTCCCTAGTTCGCTTTCTTTTGAAGTTTGCTAACTGTATCTCTGATTTGTCCTGCATTATGTCTAACTAAAGACGGCTGTTGTAAGATTGTTTACAAGTGCACTTGTGAATAGCTTAAATGTTTAACACGTGGCATATGCGCAAACGTAAGTGAACGAAAACCTTTTAATAAAACTAGCTACTCTGAGTGCAAGTTTCAGGCTTGCAATACAAAGCCGCAAAAATTGTTTTGAAGCAACCAGTTCATACTATCATATTATATTGGAATGGACTTTGCTTGTGCTGTGGTCCGATGTCGTCTCTTGTTTCCTACAGCGTGAAGTAAGCCATTAATTGTTGAAATCATGCAGGAAATCGCAATTTCTTCCCGGGTTTCGGCACCAAAATATTACGGACACACAACACCGTGATTCCAATACAACATTAATTTTATTTTTTCTCTAAGGCATGTACATCATGGAATATAAAACATTAATTCAAGGATAATCAATATTTCCAGAGTGTCTATAATTACAAATATCAACCCGCAACAGCCTGTATCTGTTGGAATGTTCAATAGAGTATCATGTAAATAGTTGAAGTAAATCAGTAAAGAACTTCTTGGTATTTTTGCTAACATTTCCCCATTCGTGTAATATATATTTGTTTATATAGCATGTGTAGCCTATGTGCATCTGTAGGTTTATTAGAGTATCATGTAAAAATTTTAAGTAAATTTGTGAAGAACATTTTGAGATGTTTGGTAAAAATCTTGAACAACAAACTGTATTTATATAGTAATAGTACAGATTTTCTTTTTATGTACCATAAATATTAAAAAGGAAACATAGCCTATGCCTGTCTGATCATTTGAAGCAAATCAGTCAACAACTTTGAGGTTTATGGTAAGAATGTTAAACACTGATTTGTCTTTATATAGTAGTATAGATTTAATTTTGGTCTCTTATGGCCATCAGAAGAGGATTCTCCATCATCTTCAATCTGCAAAATATTTTCTGAGAAGCTGCAAAATGAAATAAGGGATATACTAAAGCAACAGTTTAACATACTCCACATTAAATTCCATTTTATTTACAAATTATATCTTGTACAAGATACAATACTTGATTCACACTTCACTAACAGCCCAACTGGCAAAAACTTTACTGCAAGATGAAAATTTTGTTTACTCTGTATACAATCTCCTAAGTGGAACTGTGGTCAGATAATGGTTAAAACAACTTTAAAGTATTTTCCAGGCTAAAGGACGGAACACAAATAATCAAAAGGATAGTAAAAACACTAGCTAGTGGAACCAAATATTACTGAGCTTGATTAAAGGAAAATAAAAAGATGGAGGAAACTGGACTAACAGGTAGATCACAGATTGTCACTTCTCAAAGGGGAACATGGCAGGAGAAGGAGCAAGCATTGAGCATCGGTGAAATGCCAGCTATCAATTCATTAATCTGACACTGCACTTCCTCAAAATTGAACAGATGATTACAAGACTTAAATGCAGCATATGGAATTCACACTAATGTATGCAATAAAATTTATTTTCCCCCACCTGTGATATCTAGAACCATACAGAAACAACAAATGAAGTCTGGTTCAAGATACCTTTGATTTTATATGTACTAATGACTACCTGCCATGAGAAATATCACAACACACTGCTTGAAATTGATACTAAATAAATTCAAATATTACAAACCATTGCAGTCAGTCACAATGGAAATAATGAAACGGAATGCCCATGAGCTATAACAAATATAGCAACATTACAAAATATTTTAAAAAAATAGCTTTTTTTTTTTTAATCTGCACTGCTGGTGCTCTGAAAACTTTTGTTTTACAAAATCATTGAGCAACGACTTAGCTTATGGCAGTCATTTAAAGCATTGATAATGTGTCACTATAATATATGGCAAATTACAGTGTTTCTGAACTACAAGATGCCACATTTATCACTACATCGTTACGAGATGTTATTCTCTGATTAACTCCATACTGCTATCACTTCCATTGTTATTTATCATTTCAGGATCACTTGAGCCTGATCCACAAGCCTCATCACTGACGCCTTCAGTCTTGGATTGCACTCCTGTACCACCTTCCTCTTTTTGAGGCATCTGCCAAGAAGGAATTGCAGTTGATACTAATGGGGTCTGTTTTGGCACAGGAAACTGTGACCTAAAAAAGATCCAGAAACATCTGTACTATAATACATACCCTTTTAATGAGGTAATGGCTCAAAGTGATCTAAAGTCACTGTCACTGTCACTGTAAGCAAAGATGGAGACAAATAACAGGAGTAGCTCATATAGTAAAAAAATATGGTTCATGTAAGAATAATATTAACATATAAATACAAATTTTAATTATAAAATCAGTTACACCACTAACTTAGTTACTTATTCATCTAGGAATCATCTTAAAATGATATAGGATTTGTCATCATAATACAATGAAAATAAGTAGCTCAAAAATATACAAATACACAGAATATATAAGTATGCTTTTATAAGGATAGGAATAAAGTAAAGCAGTCATCAATCCAAAGATTGTTTTGAACACCACAGTGGTGTACTAGGCATGGTCCTGTTGGAGGTGGTATGCTGATGCCTTCCTCCAACCTTTGAACTGATTTATCCAGCTAGTTATAGGTGGACCCATAGTTTCTGTACCACAGTGCAACTTGGCATTTTTCACATCAATAAACATTGCCAGAGGTGAAAGAAGTGATAAGTGACTGATAAAAATCTTACAATTAACTGGCGACTGAGCTTGCGATCTTTGGATGTGTGGCACTTTAACACTCAGCCACCAAGCCATAAGGATAGGACTTGACCTAACAATAATTCACGAAAAGCATAAGAGAATTGTACTCCTTTCACAGAAGAGAGGGATCTAAAATATTTCAATGATTAAACAAATTGAGCCTCAAGCTACGTTTTAACCTGAATCTACAATCTGACACATTCAACCTATCAAGTGTCACTAATACTCAACAACAACAACAACAACAACAACTCAATGTGACAACACCTTCATACATTATTAGAAATTTCTATCAGCAATATAATCATGGTACATCAACAAAAACTGAACAATGAATTAATAACAAATTCAGAGACAGAAGGCAATGTCCAGATCATCTTCTGGGTACAAATATGAAAACCACTGAAGATCTAAATAAGAAAAGCCATCTGATTAGGATAATCAGAAGTTAATAATTTTCCTATTATTTAAATCTCTTTCCCAATTGTGACATACTGGTGCTAGTTTGGTATGGGCTTTTGTCCTCCTAGCTGGGAGTGCATGAACTCTTCACTCTCAATTCACGACAGGAAAAGAAACTGCCTCGAATTTGACACATGCAATCAGACTCAAACCATAATTTTGGAAACTTCTGTGAAATGTTACACTATCAAGAGGCACCAAAGCTTCCACTCTTCCAAACTAATGAATGATGAACTACAGCAGTAATGTCATGACCAATATTCCTAAATATAGCTATTATGTGACAGCCTTGTAATAAAAAGAAATATACATTCATCTTCCTTTATTGCAATTTCATCCAAATTTATTATCATAATTATTGAAATAATTATTTTAAGCCTTAGTTACTTAATACCTGTTGTCAATATTATTGGTCGTTTACTAAATCATGTCATAATCATGTTTTTAAGAGTTCCTGGTCGTTTCAGCAAAAACAATTATCTTCACCCAGAAATGTTTCCTCATGTCTGTATCACTGCCATCTTCATTAAATCAAAAATACCCATGTCAACCACGGTACCAATTGTCCCAGACTGGTTACGCATCTACTCTTCAGAGTACATAGATTTCGCAGCTCATTAATCATCAAAAACCAATTTTTTATGTAATTACATCATCTTTTCTTTCACTTGAATGCACGTAGAAAGAGTAAATGTTCACAAACTGTGTAATCAATGACAATATATTTCATTTTACAATTACATAATTTTACATAGTTCACTATAATTACACACTGTTACATATTTTACCTTTATGCTGGATAAAATTAATTATTATTTCATTTTTACCCTTCATATTTCCACACATCCTCACAAGACCACTCACTTACAAAAATTGCACATGCAACCGACCATAAATTATTTCTAAAACTCAGATTCTAGTTCAATAAAATAGGGCTATCTGTGCTTTGCATTGCATTATGAAAGACATGCTTATGCTTGATTTTCTATGATTTAGAATTCCTTTTCTTAAAAGGAAATCATATATAATAGCCATTACTGAGTGTAGTAAAGGGCTTCATGTGCTGTCAACATTGGCAGTAGACCAAAAAAATGACTAGTGGCAGAGAGTTTTTCAACTAGTAGCACTTCTACCAAATTGAACAAGAAAGAACGTGCACCAAGAAAAGTTTGCCAAGTAGTATTTCTTAAGAGCTCATAACTGTCAGTTTTCATGATGACTCCTGTGGCATCCAAAATTATCACTTAAATTATTTTGGTTATAATGGGCAATGCTTTCACTACTGATGGTGGGATTGTTCTATAGTGAGTGTGCAATAAGCAGATTGAATGCTGTATGAAATCACAACTTCAGGAACATACACATAGTGATGTGTACACAAAGAACAAAGCAGTGAAATGTCTAAATAGCAACCACTATGGTTTCTTCGAACATTCCATGGCAGAAACTTCACTTGTCTGAATTTCGCATATTTCCACAAAAGTACTGTGAGCCACAGATTCCTGATGAATCAGCTGCATGGAAAAACTATTTAGAGTTTTGTTACCAGGAGGCCCTAAAAAGCATGTGGCATCATACAAATAACCACCATATATGGATAGCCATCAACAAAGTAATGGATACACATGGACATTTCAATGGCAGTCTCGTTGTTGACAAACTTGATGGGAAAGAACCCTCAAAGCCATTATTGATTTCCGGTAAAGTGTTGGAAATACAAAAATCATTCAACAGTAACTCATTTTGTGAATTACTGTCTTAAAAGTGCTGCAGCCTGAGGGAATTCAAGAAGAAAAAGTTCTTGTTACGTATTTGAGTGCCAGGGCCTACATGCTGAGGGCACCAAATGGCCTACACAGGTTCTATCCACATTTAACCCACTTCATCTATCTGGCCTACCTACTGTAACATATTGTCAAAAGTGCACAGCAGATACCCAGATATAAATAAAATAATTTCATACTTCAAGAAGTCTTTCTCAAAGCCTCAGGTCATGTGTCACTGTATACAAAACTGCTGCCTTATCCTGTTTTTATAATTAACATTTTCAAGCCATGAAAACTGTGATTAATTAATTTCTGAGACAATCTTCACTTCTAGTATGGGAGGGACAAAATTCTTTCACTGAACCTAAAGCCGAAAATGCTCAATCTACATCCAAAGCAACTTTGGCTTCCTTGCCAACAGCATTAAAGAATTAAGAGTCCAGCATTGCTTTTGTAGAAATTGTAGAGAATTTCAACTGGAAACTGACTGTCATTAAAGCTGATAATGAGGAGAGGGTAGTATATCAGTATTATGCTGTTTTGGCAAAATATCCAGACTACTCAACTGTTGCTAAGCTATACAATATCCCCTGTGTCAGAAAAGACATCTCTCCAGGAATATTTCATCTCCAAAAATTTGCACCATCAACATTCTGTGATGTGGAGTGATCATCTTACTCCTACAGAAACTTTCTTGCTGATCAGCAACATTCTATGAACTGCAGAGAATTTGGAAAAGTACCTGGTTGTTCATTGCACTTAAGAAGATAAGGTAAGGTAAGGTAAGGTATCTCAGTAATTCCTGTGAAGATGGGCACTGTATTGAACAGATGTGATCAAAAATACTTTTATTTTATTAGCACAATATCGACTTTCAAAATAAAGAACCAACTACTGTAAAATGTACCTTTTCTTAACAATATTACAAGAAGGAAAGCTGCTACACACACACACACACACACACACACACACACACAAACGCGCGCACGTGCGACAGAGTATCAGGCAACTGAAACCACACAGAGAGCAGTAACTTTCCTTCTCATAATATTGTTACATTCCATCCTGGATTTCCCATTGTTTGAGCTGTACCTTTTCTTAATATACTTATCATGTTCCTGGTATGTTAAAGTGTGTATTAAGATAATATGGTAGGCTATGGTGTATGCCAAAATTTCATTTCAGTTGGAATTATTGTTTTACGTAACATATTAAATAAAATATTTTCGTCATACTAAATAAAAAAAATGATCAAGGTTATACAGTAAGCAGCATTCCAATCCCTGCACCACTGTCAGGTGGGAAGGGGGGGAGTGGGGGGGGGGGGGCATTACATACATGAATTTATTTCAGGTTCAAGAATAACTCCAATTAAGGCTACTGACCTGGGTTACCAGTTTCCAAAAAGTCAGCAATTAGTACCATATTGTCTAAAAAGCTTAACAGCCTACTTCTGGCCCATCTCTCTTGTGATACAACTGGAGCTTCCTCTGGACGTTAAAGCAGTCTGCTGATCACACACACTTTTACTTGGCCCCTGAGCAGACGATGCTGGAAGCAGAAGTTCATGATCGACTCGCATCACACTAACTTCTGAGACAAGCCTTGCCTCCTCCTCCCAGAGCAGCCAGCTCACAGCTTATAAAAGAAACGAATGCATAAGCATTGTAGATGTGACAATAGTTCAAGGTGAGTCACCTGAAGGATCAGGTACCAGGTAGTCTTTTTGTTCATTTTGGTAAATAATATTAACGAACACTGCACAAAACACTGCACATAAATCAACACTATATCCGTAATGGCTACTTACTGTTATGGCACACAATACTTTTATGTAGCTAATGTTGGCAGTGTCTGCTAACATTCCAGAGCGGCTCGTAATCAGCTGACTGCCACAGATCACAGACAGGCCAAGTAAAATTGTGCAGTCAGTCATTCCCAGCACCATTCTCTAAGCAGTTATTCAAGGACTCAATTGAAGAGAAATGGAGAAAGCACACCACCTTGTCTTATCTTTGTTTCAGTCTCAAAACCATCAGAGCTTTGCCTTGCAAATTTTACTCTGGAGTGTACATCAGTCAGACGTGTAGAATGGATATGAGTATTTTGTTGTCTAGTCCTGATCCCTCATGATTTTACTGAAAGGTTGTCGGTTCATGGAGTTTTACAACTTCCTAATGTCTACATTTATGACTATTATTTTGGGGTTTCTGATTTTTGGAGTGAAGTAGTACTGTTTTATTGTTCAGGGTTTGCTCGGTACCGGCAATCTGCGCTGAAACCTCCTTAGTGTTCTCCAAGTTGATTGCCCACAATTTTTTATGACTCTGTAACACAGTCTTCTTCTTTTACGATATAACATAATTTCACAATACATTTTGTTATTAACACTTTACCATCATGGGCATGTAAACCTTTTCCTTACACTTTCATTTCCACACCACTGAGAATAGTCTACACACAAAAAATGCTGTCACTGGGAGTTGTACAGCAACTTTCAACCTTTTGGAGAACAATGCCCATGAGATTTACAACAAAGTAAGTGACAGTGTGGTGCCAAAATCCACAATTACATAGAAAATGAAAAATATGTAAATTCATCAGTTTCCTCACAAAACAAAGCAATAAACAAGGTTGGTTGGTTTAAAGGCAGGAGAAGGGACCAAACTATGAGCTCATCAGTCCCTTGTTCCTAAGGAAACAATGCCACAAGGGTGAGAATAAAACAGACGAAACATATAACACAAAATGGAAACAAAGGAAAAGCCACAATAACAAAGGGAAGGCAACGAACACTAAAAGGAACAAAAGGACAAGAAAACAGAGAGAAGCTAGAAACAGAAGGGAGTAAAACATGAAAGCATATTACAGTGGCTGGCCAACCACGAGAATGAAAAGAGAAAGCCAGCCACTCTGCAACACATTAAAACCTCCATCCTAAAAGCACTAGGGTGGAGGACACGGAGGGACAAAGGACATGCACTAAAACCAACATAGGAGTATAAAACCCACTCTCACAAATAAAATTTAAAACTAAAGCTGCCGTGGAGGCATTGTCGCCCAACACCGAAGGCAGCGTACTGGGAAAGTTACAAATCTGCTGCCGAGCAGCTAAAAGTGGGCAGTCCAGCAAGAGGTGAACGACTGTCATTTGGGAGCCACAGTGACACTGAGGTGGGTCCTCTTGATGGAGTAGGTAACCATGCGTTAGCCACGTATGGCCAATGCAGAGCCGGCAGAGGACAACTGATTCCCTGCGAGAGGCCTGCATGGAAGACTTCCACACATTCATAGTCTCCTTAATGATAAGTAGTTTGTTGTGTGTGCTGTTATGCCATTCCGTCTCCCAAAGCCGGAAAACCCTACGGAGTAAGACAGAATGCAGGTCAGCTTCGGAGATGCCTATCTCCAGAAGCGGTTTATGCATCGCCTGTTTGGCCAGCCTGTCAGCAAATTAGTTTCTGGGGATTCCGACGTGTCCTGTGGTCCACACAAACACCACGGAACAGCAGGACTGTTCCAGGGCATAGATGGACTCCTGAATGAACATGCCCTACGTTCCAGCAGTTAACAAAGAACGTTGGTGAGGCTGATGGGCCAATAGCTATCCACATCAAGAGGGTTTTTACCGGGTTTGAGCATCGGAATGATGGTGCTCTCCCACCATTGTGACGGAAAGATGCCATCGCACCAGATCCAGCTGAAGATGACGAGAAGATGTCGCTTGCAGTCAGATGAGAGATGTTTAATCATCTGACTGTGGATCCGATCAGGCCCAGGAGCTGTGTCGAGGAAATGTGCACGGGCACTGAGGAGCTCCCACTCTGTAAATGGGGCGCTATAGGATTCACTGCAGCGTCCAGTGAATGGGAGGACGTTCCCTGAGAATTAGATCCAAACAAACGACTCCGCACACCTCCCAGCCTCTTGTCAGTAGCTGCTATGTGCGAGCTAACACCCCAAAGATGTTCGGGCTCACATGCAGTTCCTCTTCATCGAAATGTCTTGGCTCAAACTCGTCGGGGTTGAACCACACATATCGCATTACATGCTCTAAATTAGACACTTGTGCCCCTTTGGTAAAATTGTCTGGCTGATGGCAACTTTGCGAAATTGTATGAAACATACAACATTAATATAACGTGTAACAACAGTAATAATAATATCAGGAGTTAAATTAACAACCATAAAAGATGTAGGCCACACAGCTGCGATTTGGTTAGAATAATGAAACTTCCTGGCACATTAAAACTGTGTGCCGGACCGAGACTCGAACTCGGGACCTTTGCCTTTCGCTTGCAAGTGCTCTACCAACTGAGCTACCCAAGCACGACTCACGCAATATCCTTTCTTTCAGGAGTGCTAGTTCTGCAAGGTTTGCAGGAGAGCTTCTGTAAAGTTTGGAAGGTAGGAGACAAGTTACTGGCGGAAGTAAAGCTGTGAGGACGGGGCGTGAGTCGTGCTTGGGTAGCTCAGTTGGTAGAGCACTTGCCCGCGAAAGGCAAAGGTCCCGAGTCCGAGTCTCGGTCTGGTACACAGTTTTAATCTGCCAGGAAGTTTCATATCAGCGCACACTCCGCTGCAGAGTAAAAATCTCATTCTGGTTAGAATAATGTTTATTCAGAAATCAAACTAATAGCCAACATTGTCATATTTAGAATTACTATTACACTCGAGCACATATCCATTTGTTACAGTTTGATCATTCACAATCTCATCGCGAATTACAAGTCCAATACTCCACTTCATTAACTATGTGAAAAGTTTAGAGTGCACACCAGGCGCGCGGCAGCTCACCACCAAGAGACCATGTCCCGCGATACCACACAATGCAAAATTTTCTACGTCATTTCACTTCCTATCTGCCTAAAGACTGACCATCTGCTTTCGTATCTCCACCAGCACTGTCCCTCTGCCCGTCCCCAGCCACGTTTCCCGCACGCTGAACATCCTCACTCAAGTGACTAATGCAGTTCCCTTTCCTGAAGCCATCCATCTGATGGACTACAGCTTGTTCTACATTATTTTACATTTTAACATATTTAAATATTCACAGCTTGGCCACTTTCACATTCTAAATAAAGTAACAATAATATCCATTACATAATAAATGTTAAATTCTTTTACATAAAACCAATACAATTTCCTTCTTAACTCTGAATGTCATGGCCAGTAGTCTTGCACCATTGTGCTTTCTGATAAATAAATAAAGAACAAAGGTAACTATTACGTACTAAACTTTACAACAAATATTCTATTACATAATGATTCAATAAGGTGTCATACTGTCATTGTTCAATATGTTTTGTGTGGAGGAAATGATGATCTGATGTGTAATTGAAATTACTGATAATTTAAATTTACTATATCTTTTAAACAAATAAAATTACAGAGTTGAGATTTACAACATTTGCCATTTTAATGATGCGCTTCTATATGAAATGTCAATTGTTAAGATTGACCAAAGCGTTCAGATTTTAGCATTCAGGTCTTTGTTACAAAACTTGTTAATTTCACTTTAGCAGTAAATCCTAAACTATTACAGATATTATCAATATTCAAGTTTTATTGGGATCACCATAAAAATTTATGAAGGATGGTAAATTAAAATTACTGTGGCTTGATTCCCTGAAAATTAAATAGTTTTCATAAATGTGTCCCTTTATAGCCAATCTTAGGTCCGACACATTTAACACTGCTACGTCTCCCTGGCCACAAACGGCTTCTACGGGGTTTCCCTATGATGCGGGTTCTCATCTGTCTCAGTCTCACACTACAGTGCTTAGGCCTCGTTCAGCACAATGGACGCCTGTGAATTTCCCCATCTCATGGTGAATCTGCGCTCTTTGTAGTACATGGTCCTAGATGACAGGGTTCGTTTCACAATTCCTGAAGGTTGACTCTTTCAGCCATATACTTAAATGAGAGTGAAATGCTCGTTAACTCACATAGGCTAGTGGCAAGAAGTGGTGGCAGCACTGACTACAAGCTGAGTGGAGTGGTAGGAAGAGGAGAAGCAGTAAGAATAAGGGACTAGGAAAATGGTGCACATTCTTAGCTGTGCCCAGCCTCTGACGATGCATTACATCTCAGTAAACAAACCACTTCATCTACTGAGACATAAAATGAGATTTTTCCTGAGCTCCCCCCCCCCTCCCCTTTTCTTTTTTATATATATACATAGCTGGTCTCTCAGATGAAGTACAGCATGGAGTACATCAGCCATAGTCTTTCCTCTTTTAAATACATTAAGATTTTTCCATTCCTCTGTTTCAGATCAAGATGGATGAGTACAAGACACTTTAATATACTTCATTTGGAGATCTCACATGCCTTCATTCACAACCATGTTTCAGCAGCACCTTTAAACCCAAAGAAGTCAGTTGTATGCACTGGAATTACATGGAATGGGTTCATAGTTTCAGTTGGCTCAACAATCTTGTGTAAATCTTGCAGAACGAAGGTCTTGCTTACCTTTCTTCTAACTTGTGTCATCTAGTAACGTTATGTCTGAAACATTTTCACTTACATTTGGCACATGGAACAAGTCTAGGGATGTGCAACAGAGAACGAACATCACAATAGCACTGGAAAAAAAAGGAAGAAGAAGAAGAAGAAGCCACTTACAATGTTTGACATTTCCATTCGACATATCCATTAACGTCTCTCATCATTACCATTTCTATTTTCACAAAGCACGAGTATGATACTAGGATTAAAAATAACCTCTACAAAGACCTCCAGGAGTTAACGTTAGCAGACAAAGGTGTGAGATAAATGGCTACGTATGTACCAACAAACTACCTGAGCACATTAAATGTCATGTAGATAATGTAGTGGCATTTAAGACTGAATTAAAGTGCTTTTTATTGGACAACTCCTTCCACTCTGTTGAAGAGAATATTCACATAAACACTCAAATTTACTAATGTTTACCTTAATGTGCAATTAGAATCAGTACTGTAATACAGTAATTTAATGTCCTTTCACAGTTTTGCACATTGTTGTTGTTGTTGTGGTCTTCAGTCCTGAGACTGGCTTGATGCAGCTCTCCATGCTACTCTATCCTGTGCAAGCTGCTTCATCTCCCAGTACCTACTGCAACCTACATCCTTATGAATCTGCTTAGTGTATTCATCTCTTGGTCTCCCTCTACGATTTTTACCCTCCACGCTGCCCTCCAATGCTAAATTTGTGATCCCTTGATGCCTCAAAACATGTCCTACCAACCGATCCCCTCTTCTAGTCAAGTTGTGCCACAAACTTCTCTTCTCCCCAATCCTATTCAATACCTCCTCATTAGTTACGTGATCTACCCACCTTATCTTCAGCATTCTTCTGTAGCACCACATTTCGAAAGCTTCTATTCTCTTCTTGTCCAAACTCGTTATCGTCCATGTTTCACTTCCTTACATGGCTACACTCCATACAAATACTTTCAGAAACGACTTCCTGACACTTAAATCTATACTCGATGTTAACAAATTTCTCTTCTTCAGAAACGATTTCCTTGCCATTGCCAGTCTACATTTTATATCCTCTCTACTTCGACCATCATCAGTTATTTTACTCCCTAAATAGCAAAACTCCTTTACTACTTTAAGTGTCTCATTTCCTAATCTAATACCCTCAGCATCACCCGATTTAATTTGACTGCATTCCATTATCCTCATTTTGCTTTTGTTGATGTTCATTTTATATCCCCCTTTCAAGACACTGTCCATTCCGTTCAACTGCTCTTCCAAGTCCTTTGCTGTCTCTGACAGAATTACAATGTCATCGGCAAACCTCAAAGTTTTTACTTCTTCTCCATGAATTTTAATACCTACTCCGAATTTTTCTTTTGTTTCCTTTACTGCTTGCTCAATATACAGATTGAATAACATCGGGGAGAGGCTACAACCCTGTCTCACTCCTTTCCCAACCACTGCTTCCCTTTCGTGCCCCTCGACTCTTATAACTGCCATCTGGTTTCTGTACAAATTGTAAATAGCCTTTCGCTCCCTGTATTTCACCCCTGCCACCTTCAGAATTTGAAAGAGAGTATTCCAGTTAACGTTGTCAAAAGCTTTCTCTAAGTCTACAAATGCTAGAAACGTAAGTTTGCCTTTTCTTAATCTTTCTTCTAAGATAAGTCGTAAGGTTAGTATTGCCTCACGTGTTCCAACATTTCTACGGAATCCAAACTGATCTTCCCCGAGGTCCGCTTCTACCAGTTTTTCCATTCGTCTGTAAAGAATTCGTGTTAGTATTTTACAGCTGTGACTTATTAAATTGATAGTTCGGTAATTTTCACATATGTCAACACCTGCTTTCTTTGGGGTTGGAATTATTATATTCTTCTTGAAGTCTGTGGGTATTTCGCCTGTCTCATACATCTTGCTCACCAGATGGTAGAGTTTTGTCATGACTGGCTCTCCCAAGGCCATCAGTAGTTGTAATGGAATGTTGTCTACTCCCGGGGCCTTGTTTTGACTCAGGTCTTTCAGTGCTCTGTCAAATTCTTCACGCAGTATCTTATCTCCCATTTCATCTTCATCTACATCCTCTTCCATTTCCATAATATTGTCCTCAAGTACATCACCCTTGTATAAACCCTCTATATACTCCTTCCACCTTTCTGCCTTCCCTTCTTTGCTTAGAACTGGGTTGCCATCTGAGCTCTTGATATTCATACAAGTGGTTCTCTTCTCTCCAAAGGTCTCTTTAATTTTCCTGTAGGCAGTATCTATCTTACCCCTAGTGAGACAAGCCTCCACATCCTTACATTTGTCCTCTAGCCATCCCTGCTTAGCCATTTTGCACTTCCTGTCGATCTCATTTTTGAGACGTTTGTATTCCTTTTTGCCTGCTTCATTTACTGCATTTTTATATTTTCTCCTTTCATCAATTAAATTCAATATTTCTTCTGTTATCCAAGGATTTCTATTAGCCCTCGTCTTTTTACCTACTTGATCCTCTGCTGCCTTCACTACTTCATCCCTCAGAGCTACCCGTTCCTCTTCTACTGTATTTCTTTCCCCCATTCCTGTCAATTGTTCCCTTATGCTCTCCCTGAAACTCTCTACAACCTCTGGTTCTTTCAGTTTATCCAGGTCCCATCTCCTTAAATTCCCACCTTTTTGCAGTTTCTTCAGTTTCAATCTGCAGTTCATAACCAATAGATTGTGGTCAGAATCCACATCTGCCCCTGGAAATGTCTTACAATTTAAAACCTGGTTCCTAAATCTCTGTCTTACCATTATATAATCTATCTGATACCTTTTAGTATCTCCAGGATTCTTCCAGGTATACAACCTTCTTTCATGATTCTTGAACCAACTGTTAGCTATGATTAAGTTATGCTCTGTGCAAAATTCTACAAGGCGGCTTCCTCTTTCATTTCTTCCCCCCAATCCATATTCACCTACTATCTTTCCTTCTCTCCCTTTTCCTACTGACGAATTTCAGTCACCCATGACTATTAAATTTTCGTCTCCCTTCACTACCTGAATAATTTCTTTTATCTCGTCATACGTTTCATCAATTTCTTCATCATCTGCAGAGCTAGTTGGCATATAAACTTTTACTACTGTAGTAGGCATGGGCTTTGTGTCTATCTTGGCCACAATAATGCGTTCACTATGCTGTTTGTAGTAGCTAACCCGCACTCCTATTTTTTTATTCATTATTAAACCTACTCCTGCATTACCCCTATTTAATTTTGAATTTATAACCCTGTAATCACCTGAACAAAAGTCTTGTTCCTCCTGCCACCAAACTTCACTAATTCCCACTATATCTAACTTTAACCTATCCATTTCCCTTTTCAAATTTTCTAACCTACCTGCCCGATTAAGGGATCTGACATTCCACGCTCCGATCCGTAGAAGGCCAGTTTTCTTTTTTCCTGATAATGACGTCCTCTTGAGTAGTCCCCGCCCGGAGATCCGAATGGGGGACTATTTTACCTCCGGAATATTTTACCCAAGAGGACGCCATCATCATTTAATCATACAGTAAAGCTGCATGTCCTCGGGAAAAATTACGGCTGTAGTTTCCCCTTGCTTTCAGCCGTTCGCAGTACCAGCACAGTAAGGCCGTTTTGGTTAACGTTACAAGGCCAGATCAGTCAATCATCCAGACTGTTGCCCCTGCAACTACTGAAAAGGCTGCTGCCCCTCTTCAGGAACCACATGTTTGTCTGGCCTCTCAACAGATACCCCTCCGTTGTGGTTGCACCTACGGAACGGCCATCTGTATCGCTGAGGCACGCAAGCCTCCCCACCAACGGCAAGGTCCATGGTTCATGGGGGGTTTTGCACATACACTGCATTAAATGTACATATGTAACTTCTTTACATATATCAGAGATCCATGGATGAGGAAGATGATGATGCTAGAATTCTTTGGGTACACATCGTTGAGGTCTTTAGCATCCAGGGATGTATGGAATATGACTAATATAATATAACAAACTCATTAATATTCGAACTACATGATAAAACTGAAGATAGTTCCTTGTGGCAGGGTGCACACTGCCTGTACTATTGGACTGAGTGTCTCCAGATACACTACTGTGGTCTAGCGTTCAAAGAGCTATTCAGTACAGTATTCATTAATATGAAGGCCCTGAGAATTACCTCCAATTTCTGAGGATATAGCCAGTCTGACACATTTTATCACTTCCAAAACAGTACCATATTACCTTGTATCCATCTAGTCTTTAATTTCAGCGATTTCCATGTCATCTGATGATATTACTTTTTTTTTCTTTCAGTGTCTTGTATTTACACTAGATATGCATCATTTTTATTATATTTTGATAGAACATTGTATGTGCTAACAATACAATTATCTCTGACTGGTCAGCATTTGCTACCACACAAATGCACGCAGCAGCAGCACCACCACCACCAGAGAGCACCACAGAAAGGTAGGTAGGGTAATAGATATTGTACATTTTACTCTGCAGTATCAGAATACTAGCACCACTATAAGAACCAATGATATTATCAATGATTAAATATCCAAGAACAAAGTTTCAGATCATATGAAACACATAAGCAGATTTCATTACTTTACCTGGTGCAGATTAGTAATATTCTAGTAAATCCTTTAGCAACATAACAAATTTGTTATAAGAAAATAGTATGTTATGCGATACATTACCCACTAAGAAGCACACTCTTGAGTGAGGAGAACTCTGCCTTGAGATCTTGGATGTGCCTACTTGTTGTATCTGCATTTTGTACTAGGTTGCTTAAATGTCCAATTTCAATACTAGTTTTCTTCACATCATCCTGCACACTCTTTACTTTCCCTGTCAATGATTTCTCTAAGTCCACAATAGAATCTTCAAGAGATTTCTTCTTTTTCTTCCCAAAGAAAAATGAGTGTAAGAATCTCTGTGAAAGGTAAAAATGTATTAAGGATTACATACAGATTTGGAGTTTTAAAGACTAGTAATTTGTGTACTGGTATTTAATAACACAACACACCATAAAAGATTATTTAACATTCACTGTTAGGCTTTTCATATAGCTGCCGACAAGAGATCATGTATTGGAAGGTTTCAAACAGCATAGCACTATATAATCACTGGTTCAGAGAGGCACTATCCATAAAAATGTACAATCTGAATGCACGTTGTCCAACTTTTTAAATATCTTACACAAATTAGAGAATAAAGTTATATTTTGTGAATGTTGAAATTCAATTACAAGACTTTTGAACATTAGTTGGCGAAATATCCATGGGGAGCAACACTGATTTGATATGAGAAGTTTTCATACAAGAATCAGAAATGGCAGTCACTTTTCAATTAATATCAACCCATGCTCTAGTATTCATAGAGTATGTCAAAGCATACTGCTGTGGCGACATGAACAGCAGGCACCAACATCTACCCACAGAACAAATATCACAGCTGCGGTATCACAGACCAGAGGCCGCAGCAACTCAACCTGGCAAGCCATCCAGCCAGACCAACAAAGGGTGGCACTAGCAGCTGAGTTAGGACACAGACATGTGCACAGCTATGATCAGCATGTGTAGGCCAAACTATTTTGTACTTTAACAGAAATCAACTGGAGCCAGTCACACATGGAGCATCATTCCACGAGGCAATTATTTACGTTTGCACTTAGACTTGAGAAGTCAGTTCCAGCACAGTGAGACCGTAAAAGGACTTCGCCAGGACATCACTATAATGAGGATTTCTCTCCACTCTGCACATCACTTAGGGGCCAGACTTAGTCAATGTAACAGTGCCACACCGGGAGGCCTTGCTATTACTGTGCTTCACTACTTCTCTTCCACTTTGAGCGAGTGTGACTTAATGCTGGTAGTATACACACAATATTAGAGAACTTTTCTGGTTCTCTTGTCAGGACTCCATTTGCAATGGAAAGTCTGCCAAAAACTCTTAAAATTCTGGACTTTAACCTTTGGTTCCTATTTTAGAACTTAACTTGTTCAAGTAATTGGAAAACTTTATGTTGTATTTAAGACTGCAAATTTGGTCAAACTTCTGAACTGTAACTTTGCAGGACTCTGAAACCGTTTTTGTTGTTTGCTCACACAAAGAAGACCTAAGTTCGTTTCTTTGGAAGTTACCAACTGTGTTTATCACATCTGCTTTGTATATTAATGTCAGACCTAAAGCGGGGGCAAATAGAACCACTATCATACAACCCTGCTCCAACCTTACAACAAAACCACTAATCTTCCTCTATAACTACTGATATTTGTTCTTTATCTATACTCTGTAAACCACCATGCAGAGGGTATGTCTCATTGCACATGTTATTAGGTTTTCTGCCTGTTCCCTTCACTCTTGACCACCAGAAGAACGACTGATGAAGGAGTCTGCATGTGCAGTAATTATTCTAATCTTTTTCTCACAATCCCTGTGTGAGTGATACGTATGGGGTTGTAGTGTATCCCTAGAGAAATCATTTAAAGCTTGTTCTTGAAACTTTGTTAATAGACTTTCTTGGTATAGTTTACATCTGTCTTCAAGAGTCTGCCATTTCAGTTCCTTCAGAATCTCTATGATACTCTCCCGTGGATTACACCGACATGCAACCTTTCGTCTGCGAGCAATACTCTAGAACAGTTGCTCGAGTGATTTGTAAGAAATATCTTTTGTACACTGATTGCATTTCCCCAGTATTCTACCAACAAATCAAAGTCTACCACCTGCTTTACCCATGACTGAAACTATGTAATCATTCCAATTCATTTCCCTACAAAATCCTACACCCAGATATTTGATTTGGCCAATTCCAACAGTGAACAGTTGATATTGCAGTCATAGGATATTACATTTTTTCCATTTAGTGAGATGCAAAATTTCACATTTCTGAACATTTAGAGCAAGTTGTCAATCTCTGTACCAGGTTGAAATATTATCAAGATCTGACTGAATATTTATGCAGCTTCTCAGATAGTTCTTCATTATAGGTAACTGCATCATCTGCAAAAAGCCTGATTTTACTGTAATATTGTATGCTAGGTCATTAATATACGATACAAACAGCAAGGGACCCAATGCACTTTCCTGCAGCACACCTGGAGCTACTTCTACAGCTGACAATGACTCTCCATCTAAGATTACATGTTGTGTCCTACCTACCAAAAAGTTCTCAATCCAGTCACAAATTTCACTTGCTACCCTATATGATTGTACTTTTGACAATAAGCATAGGTCCAGTACTGAGTCAAATGCTTTTCAGAAATAAAAAAAAAACACCGCGTCTACACGGTTGTCTTGATCCAAAGCAAGCTTTTAGTATGCCTTGTGAGAAAAGTGCGAGTTGGGTTTCACATGATCGATATTATCAAAAACCATGCTGGTTGGCATTGACGAGCTCATTCTGTCCCAGATACTCATTATGTTTGAGCTCAGAATATGTTCTAAGATTCTACAATAAATTGCTGTCAAGGAAATTGGACAGTTGTTTCATGGATCACTTTCACTACACTTCTTGTAGATGGGTGTGACCTGTATCTTTTTCCAAGAACTAGGCATAGTTTTTGTTTGAGGGATTTATGATAGATTATGGTTATAAGAGCAGCTAACTCAGCCTCAAATTCTGCATAGAATCTGACAGTGATCCCACTAAGGCACGGAGCTTCATTCAATTTTAATGATTTCAGCTGTTTCTCAACACCACAGACACTAATACATATTTCACAAACATTTTCGGTGATAGGAGGATTAAATTGGGGCAATTTTCCTGGGTATTCCTTTGTAAAGTAACATCTGAAAACCATTTCAAGCATCTCAGATTTTGCTTTGATATCCTCGATTTTAATTCCTGTCAACATTCACTAGGGACTGGACACTAACTCTGATGCTACTAACAGCCTTTACATTCAACCAGAATTTCTTTGGGTTCTGTAAAAGATCATTTGATAATATTCTGCTACAGAAGTCATTGAAGGCATCACACATTGCTCTCTTGACAGTCAAACGCATTTCATTCAGCATTTCTCTATCTGTAGCCCTCCTCTTTGTTTTAGACCTATTATGCAGTAATTTCTGTTTCTTTAGAAGTTTATTTCCATTGACTGTATATCATAGAGGTTCCCTCCCATCGTGGACTGTTCTACTGCGTACATATCTATCCTGTGTGGTCAACTATTCTTCTGAACTTGAGCCACAGTTCCTCTACAAGCTCCTGACTTGTGCTGAAGATTTCAGGTTCCTCATAGACATATGACATAACTGACTTCGTTAATCATTGCTGCCACAAGCACACTATGGTCACTGATACCATTTTCAATGTGTAAACCCTCAGCGAGGTCAGGTCTACTTGTTGCCATTAGACCAAATATATTTCCATCATGAGTAGTTCTAAGTAGTTTTCAGAGAAGGCATTTCGTAAAGTTTCACAGGGTGTTTTATCACATCCACCACTAACAAAACTGTAATTATCCCAATTAACTGTTGGATGATTGAAGTCTCCACACACAATTACAGTATGACTGGGGGACTTACACAGAAGTGAACTGAGATTTTCTCTGAAGTTTTTTGTTACATCAGGAGATGAGTCTGTGGGTGATAGAAGGATCCATCCCTGATATTGAGTCTTGCCCAAGCAATCTTAGATGTAGCTTCAATTCCTATCTCGGTGGGTTCGAGTTTTTTGTCTGCTGCGACAAATACACCACCTCCGTTTCCCATTTGCCTATCCTTTTGATATACCCTTAAATTTTCCCCAAAAATCTGACTGCTATCAATTTCAGCTTTCAACTAGCTCTCTTTACCTAGTATTACATGAGCTTCACTGCTTTTCACGAGTGCTTCAAACTCTGGCACTTTGATGCGAATGCTTTGGCAGTTTACCATTAAGGTTTTAACACACTCGCCTGTGGGAGGCATTTCTTTAGATCTTACATTGACACGTCTGGATTTTCTACAGCTATCATTATCTGGACTGGATGGAGAGTCGCCTAATCAAAAAAACTCTGGTGTGCACCCCACACACAGTTAGCTGACTACCAGCATCTGATGTGCAGTGCACACCTAACCTATTTAGGGGGACCCTACAATTCTAAATCCTATGGCCTAACTCCAAAAAGTCGCAGCCTAGCTTGTCGCAGAACTTTTGAAGTCCCTGGTTCAGTCCTTCCATTCAACTTAGAACCAAACGGCCGTGATCAGTTTTGGTGACAATGTTGCAAATTGTGAGCTTCATTGAGGCTCCACGCACAGGTCTGATCTTCTCAACCAGTTTTGAGAGTCGCTGAAATGACCCAAAAATGCCCAGACGACATGCATCACTTGTTCAAATGTGTGCCACAATCTGTAGTTGGCTGCACCCTGTTCCCCAATGGCTGCTGAAATAGCCTCTTCAACATACTGAGCGAGGTCCACAGACACACACACTGAGTGCGTCTGGTGTCCTTTCCTGTCCCTTGCTGCCATTTCCCTAAGGGGACCATCACTCGGCATACATTTGAACTCCCAACAATTAATAGACACCTAACCTTTTGGCATTATTTATGTGACATATACCCTGCTTACAATAAAACTATTCAATGGTACTTCTGATATATTTTCACATGATATTTCCACTGGGAGTGGATCTATCACATATGAATCAATAAGAGAATACTGTAAAGGTGAAGGAATGGTAACTAGTGTCAAGTTCCACTAACAGAGTATTATGTTGTTGTGGTCTTCAGTCCCAGTCCTGAGACTGGTTTGATGCAGGTCTCCATGCTACTCCATCCTGTGCAAGATTCATCATCTCCCAGTACCTACTGCAGCCTACATCCTTCTGAATCTGCTTAGTGTATTCATCTCTTGGTCTCCATCTACGATTTTTACCTGCTCACTGTGCGCTCACAACTGAAAGGAGTGACGTTATCGAAGGGAATACTAGAGACACTGCCCAAAATACCTGTGCAAAGCTTCATCGGATTTTCACTGTGGTCTCCATTTCGTGAGCGATCGGTCCTTACTTTCCAAATAGCCCTCGTACATCAAGTGATGACAGACCTGGAGGTGATGTCTGTATCCCTTGCTGTATCCCAGTCTTTTCCATTGAGAACATTGTTGTTGTTGTTGTTGTTGTGGTCTTCAGTCCTGAGACTGGTTTGATACAGCTCTCCATGCTACTCTGTCCTGTGCAAGCTTCTTCATCTCCCAGTACCTACTGCAACCTACATCCTTATGAATCTGCTTAGTGTATTCATCTCTGTTGGTCTGCCTCCACGACTTTTACCCTCCACGCTGCCCTCCAATACTAAATTGGTGATCCCCCGATGTCTCAGAACATGTCCTACCAACCAATCCCTTCTTCTAGTCAAATTGTGCCACAAGCTCCTTTTCTCCCCAATTCTATTCAATACCTCCTCATTAATTATGTGATCTACCCATCTAATATTCAGCATTCTTCTGTAGCACCACATTTCGAAAGCTTCTATTCTCTTCTTGTCTAAAGTATTTATCATCCGTGTTTCACTTCCATACATAACGACACTCCATACAAATACTTTCAGAAATGACTTCCTGACACTTAAATTTATACTCGATGTTAACAAATTTTTCTTCTTCTGAAACGCTTTCCTTGCCATTGCCATTCTACATTTTATATCCTCTCTACTTCGACCATCATCAGTTATTTTGCTCCCCAAATAGCAAAACTCCTTTACTACTTTAAGTGTCTCATTTCCTAATCTAATTCCCTCAGCATCACCCGATTTAATTCGACTACATTCCATTATCCTCGTTTTGCTTTTGTTGATGTTCATCTTATACCCTCCTTTCAAGACACTGTCCATTCTGTTCAGCTGCTCTTCCAAGTCCTTTGCTGTCTCTGACAGAATTACAATGTCATCGGCGAATCTCAAAGTTTTTATTTCTTCTCCATGGATTTTAATACCTACTCCGAACTTTTCTTTTGTTTCCTGTATTGCTTGCTCAATATACAGATTGAATAACATCAGGGATAGGCTACAACCCTGTCTCACTCCCTTCCCAACCACTGCTTCCCTTTCATACCCCTCGACTCTTATAACTGCCATCTGCTTTCTGTACAAATTGTAAATAGTCTTTCGCTCCCTGTATTTTACCCCTGCCACATTCAGAATTTGAAAGAGTATTCCAGTCAGCATTGTCAAAAGCTTTCTCTATGTCTACAAATGCTAGAAACGTAGGTTTGCCTTTCCTTAATCTTTCTTCTAAGATAAGTCGTAGGGTCAGTATTGCCTCACGTGTTCCAACATTTCTACGAAATCCAAACTGATCTTCCCCAAGGTCAGCTTCTATCAGTTTTTCCATTCGTCTGCAAAGAATTCGCGTTAGTATTTTGCATCTGTGACTTATTAAACTGATAGTTTGGTAATTTTCACATCTGTCAACACCTGCTTTCTTTGGGATTGGAATTATTATATTCTTCTTGAAGTCTGAGGGTATTTCGCCTGTCTCATACCTCTTGCTCACCAGATGGTAGAGTTTTGTCAGGACTGGCTCTCCCAAGTCTGTCAGTAGTTCTGATGGAATGTTGTCTACTCGGGGGGCCTTGTTTCGACTCAGGTCTTTCAGTGCTTGTCAAACTCTTCACGCAGTATCATATCTCCCATTTCATCTTCATCTACATCATCTTCCATTTCCATAATATTGTCCTCAAGTACACTGCCCTTGTATAGACCCTCTATATACTCCTTCCACCTTTCTGCTTTCCCTTCTTTGCTTAGAACTGGGTTTCCGTCTGAGGTATTAATATTCATACAAGTGGTTCTCTTTTTTCCAAAGATCCCTTTAATTTTCCTGTAGGCAGTATCTATCTCACCCCTAGTGAGATAATCCTCTACATCCTCTAGCCATCCCTGCTTAGCAATTATCCACTTCCTGTCGATCTCACTTTTGAGACGTTTGTATTCCTTTTTGCCTCCTTCATTTACTGCATTTTTATATTTTCTCCTTTCATCAATTAAATTCAATATTTCTTCTGTTACTGAAGGGTTTCTACTAGCCCTTGTCTTTTTACCTATTTGATCCTCTGCTGCCTTCACTATTTCATCCCTCAAAGTTACCCATTCTTCTTCTACTGTATTTCTTCCCCCATTCCTGTCAATTGTTCCCTTATGCTCTCCCTGAAACTCTGTACAACCCCTGGTTCTTTCAGTTTATCCAGGTCCCATCTCCTTAAATTCCCACCTTTTTGCAGTTTCTTCAGTCTTAATCTACAGTTCATAACCAATAGATTGAGGTCAGAGTCCACATCTGCCCCTGGAAATATCTTACAATTTAAAACCTGGTTCCTAAATCTCTGTCTTACCATTATATAATCTATCTGATACCTTTTAGTATCTCCAGGGTTCTTCCATGTATACAACCTTCTTTCATGATTCTTGAACCAAGTGTTAGCTATGATTAAGTTATGGTCTGTGCAAAATTCTACCAGGCGGCTTCCTCTTTCATTTCTTAGCCCCAATCCATATTCACATACTGTGTTTCCTAATTTTTAACATTTTTATGCAGCGACAGCAACTGATATTGTTTATATAAGAATAATCAAGTCACACGACGAGGCCCATACAATGGGCTTAAAGTGAATTTGCTACAGCTTGTTTAATAGAAGAGACAAAACCTTATGATGATGCATCAAGTTTTATAAAGTTGACTTAGGACACGGCCTCTTTTAGGTAAACATTTTAATAATATTTTATGTTCTGAAGAAGACATTATTACTAACGTTGAAACCTAGGTAAACGATAAAGTTAACCTGCAACTGTAGGCTGTATATTCTTATATATTATGTTTCCTTCTCTTCCTTTTCCTACTCTCGAATTCTAGTCACCCATGACTATTAAATTTCATCTCCCTTCACTACCTGAATAATTTCTTTTATCTCTTCATACATTTCATCAATTTCTTTGTCATCTGCAGAGCTAGTTGGCATATAAACTTGTACTACTGCAGTAGACGTGGGCTTCGTGTCTATCTTGGCCACAATAATGCATTCGCTATGCTGTTTGTAGTAGCTTATCCGTACTCCTATTTTTTTATTCATTATTAAACCTACTCCTGCATTACCCCTATTTGATTTTGCATTTATAACCCTGTATTCACCTGACCAAAAGTCTTGTTCCTCCTGCCACCAAACTTCACTAATTCCCACTATATCTAACTTTAACCTATCCATTTCCCTTTTTAAATTTTCTAACCTACCTGCCCGATTAAGGGATCTGACATTCCACCCTCCGATCCGTAGAACGCCAGTATACTTTCTCCTGATAATGACGTCCTCTTGAGTAGTCCCTGCCCGGAGATCCGAATGGGGGACTACTTTATCTCGGGAATATTTTACCCAAGAGGATGCCACATCATTTAATCATACAGTAAAGCTGCATGCCCTTGGGAAAAATTACAGCTGTAGTTTCCCCTTGCTTTCAGCCGTTCACAGTACCAGAACAGCAAGGCTATTTTGGTTAGTGTTACAAGGCCAGATCAGTCAATCATCCAGACTGTTGCCCCTGCAACTGCTGAAAAGGCTGCTGCCCCTCTTCAGGAACCACACGTTTGTCTGGCCTCTCAACAGATACCCCTTGGTTGTGGTTGCACCTACGGTACGGCTATCTGTATTGTTGAGGCACGCAAGCCTCCCCACCAACGGCAAGGTCCATGGTTCATGGGGACAACAGAGTATTATAGGTGGTAGTAATACCTTCAAAAACCTTCCCCATAATCATTGCGCAAAACGTATTAACATCATTGCCTATATATTTAATGATACGTCTAAAACCAAAGATGATGAGACTTACCAAACAAAAGCGCTGGCAGGTCGATAGACACACAAACAAACACAAACATACACAGAAAATTCAAGCTTTCGCAACAAACGGTTGCTTCATCAGGAAAGAGGGAAGGGGAGGGAAAGACGTAAGGATGTGGGTTTTAAGGGAGAGGATAAGGAGTCATTCCAATCCCAGGAGCGGAAAGACTTACCATAGGGGGAAAAAAAGGACGGGTATACACTCGCGCGCACACACACACACACACACACACATATCCATCCACACATATACAGACACAAGCAGACATATACAGAGGCAAAGAGTTTGGGCAGTGATGTCAGTCGAGGCGGAAGTGCAGAGGCAAAGATGATGTTGAAAGACAGGTGAGGTATGAGCGGCGGTAACTTGAAATTAGCGGAGGTTGAGGCCTGGCGGATAACGAGAAGAGAGGATATACTGAAGGGCAAGTTCCCATCTCCGGAGTGCTGACAGGTTGGTATTAGTGGGAAGTATCCAGATAACCCGGACGGTGTAACACTGTGCCAAGATGTGCTGGCCGTGCACCAAGGCATGTTTAGCCACAGGGTGATCCTCATTACCAACAAACACTGTCTGCCTGTGTCCATTCATGCGAATGGACAGTTTGTTGCTGGTCATTCCCACATAGAAAACTTCACAGTGTATATCACGTGGGTGCTTTCACATGTGGCTACACTGTGAAGCTTTCTATGTGGGAATGACCAGCAACAAACTGTCCATTCGCATGAATGGACACAGGCAGACAGTGTTTGTTGGTAATGAGGATCACCCTGTGGCTAAACATGCCTTGGTGCACGGCCAGCACATCTTGGCACGGTGTTACACCGTCCGGGTTATCTGGATACTTCCAACTAACACCAACCTGTCAGAACTCGGGAGATGGGAACTTGCCCTTCAGTATATCCTCCCTTCTCGTTATCTGGCAGGCCTCAACCTCCACTAATTTCAAGTTACCGCCGCTCATACCTCACCTGTCTTTCAACGTCATCTTTGCCTCTGCACTTCCGACTCGACTGACATCTCTGCCCAAACTCTTTGCCTTTACATATGTCTGCTTGTGTCTGTATATGTGTGGATGGATATGTGTGTGTGTGTGTGTGTGTGTGTGTGTGTGTGTGTGTGTGTGTGTGTGTGTGTGTGCGCGAGTGTATACCCGTCCTTTTTTCCCCCCTAAGGTAAGTCTTTCCGCTCCCGGGATTGGAATGACTCCTTACCCTCTCCCTTAAAACCCACATCCTTTCGTCTTTCCCTCTCCTTCCCTCTTTCCTGATGAAGCAACCGTTTGTTGCGAAAGCTTGAATTTTGTGTGTATGTTTGTGTTTGTTTGTGTGTCTATCGACCTGCCAGCGCTTTTGTTTGGTAAATCTCATCATCTTTGTTTTTAGATATATTTTTCCCATGTGGAATGTTTCCCTCTATTATATTTAATGATACGACTAGACATTTCATCACCTTCACAGTGCTTTCTGTTATACGAGGGTCACTCCAAAAGAAATGCACAATTTTTTTTTTTTTTTTTTAATCCATCTTTTATTCTAAATGTTTGAAAGTTTTACACTGTGTAGATACATCCTTTAGGAACAATATATTCATTTCTCTATAATTTCCATCCCTCTCAACTGCCTTACACCATCTTGGAACCAGCGCCTGTATACCCACATAGTAAAATTCTGGACCAACCTGTTGGAGCCACTGTTTGGCAGCGTGCACAAGGGAGTCCATCTTCAAACCTTGTTCCACAAAGAGAGTCTTTCAGTTTCCCAAAGAGAAGATAGTCACATGGAGCCAGGTCAGGGCTGTAAGGTGGGTGTTTCAGTGTTGTCCGTCCGAGTTGTGTGACCGCTTCCATGGCTTTTTGACTGATATGTGGCCGTGCATTGTCGTGCAACAGCAGAACATCCTGCTTTTGCCGTTGTGGTCGAACACGACTCACTCAAGCTTGAAGTTTCTTCAGTGTCATCACATATACATCACAATTTATGATGGTTCCACTTGGCATGATGTCCACAAGCAAGAGTCCTTCGGACTCGAAAAACACCATAGCCCTAACTTTTCCAGCAGAAGGTGTGGTTTTGAATTATTTTTTTTTTTTGGATGAATTTGCATGATGCCACTACATTGATTGCCTCTTCATCTCTGGTGAAAAATGATGGAGCCATGTTTCATCACCTGTCACAATTCTTCCAAGAAATTCATCTCCACCATTCTTGTACTGTTCCTAAAGTTCGCTGCATACCATTTTTCTTGTTTCTTTGTGAGCCACTGTCAACATCCTGGGAACCCATCTGGCACAAACCTTTTTTAACGCCAACACTTTCAGTATTCTGCAAACACTTCCTCCCCCTGTCCCAGTGTAGCGTGACAATTCGTTCACTGTGATGCGTCTGTCAGCAGTCACCAATTCATTAACTCTCTGCACATTGTCTGGAGTGTGCGCAGTATGAGGCCTGCCGCTGCGAGGACAATCTTCAATATTGCTGTGCCCACTTTCATCACGTAACCTGCTTGCCCACCAACTAACTGTACTGAGATCGACAGCAGCATCTCCATACACCTTTTTCAACCTCTTGTGGATGTTTCCCACTGTCTCGTTTTCACAGCACAGGAATCCTATGACAGCACGTTGCTTCTGATGAACGTCAAGTGCAGCAGCCATCTCGAAGACATGCTGTGGCAGCGTCACTCACGGGAACAGGTTGAACTAAGTTTGAAAACAAGCGGGAAGGATGTATCAACACACTGTAGAACTTTTACACATGCAGAATGAAAACTGTATTTTTACAAAAATAGTGTGCATTTCTTTTGGAGTGACCCTCGTATTTTATTTATTTGATCTCATAAATAATCATAGTGGTACAGTAGCCAGAGAAAATTATTAATGAACCTGCAAAACAGTAAAACGTTGAATGTCAAATCTAATTTATTTTAGAAAAGGAAGCATAAACATATTCCAAATAATTTACCATCAAGAAACACAGCTTCCAAAAATTTTGCATCAGTCATCATAATGAACACTTACCTTATAGAACAGATATAAAGCATAGAGAGCACCTGCTATTAGTGCTATACTGTTGCCAATATCTCTAAATCTGCTCCAGAATGTTGGCCGAGGAAGAATTATCTGTTGTGGAGGTATTGCTATTGATGTCTGAGTGTCTGGCTGTAAGAGAAGTAATAGCAGGCAACAAGACTTAATTGCATTTTAACAGATTATAGCAGTTTTCACTTTTAAATACTGGAAGACTATGCAGTAGAAGGGACAATGTTAGGTATGAACAGAAAGTGATAAAATAGGATGGTTGGTTGGTTGGTTTTTTGGGGGAAGAGACCAAACAGCGAGGTCATCGGTCTCATCGAATTAGGGAAGGACAGGGAAGGAAGTCGGCCGTGCCCTTTCAGAGGAACCATCCCAGCATTTGCCTGGAGCGATTTAGGGAAATCACGGAAAACCTAAATCAGGATGGCCGGACGCGGGATTGAACCATCGTCCTCCCGAATGCGAGTCCAGTGTGCTAACCACTGCGCCACCTCGCTTGGTGATAAAATAGGAATAAAATTATATACAGGGTATATCTCCGAACAGTCATCAGGTGCATTTTCTCTTGTGTTTCAGCAGATATTTGTAATGTTATTTTTGTAATGCCAACGGCCTTGCCACAGTGGTAACATCGGTTCCCGTCAGACCACCAAAGTTAAGCGCTGTTGGGCTGGGATAGCACTTGGATGGGTGACCATCCGGTCTGCCTAGCGCTGTTGGCAAGCGGGGTGCACTCAGCCCTTGTGAGGCATACTGAGGAGCTACTTGATTGAGAAGTAGAGGCCCTGGTCTCGGAAACTGAGATACAGCTGGGAGAGCGGTGTGCTGACCACATGCCCCTCCATATCCGCATCCAGTGATGCCTGTGGGCTGAGGATGACACGGCAGCCAGTCGGTACCATTGGGCCTTCATGGCCTGTTCGGGAGATATCACTCATCACATCTTTCATGTGATGCTCAATGTTGAAGGAAAGCAATGGTTTCCTCCCCACTGCAAAAAAAATATCTACCAAAACACCAAAGAAAATGCACCTGATGACACTTAGGAGAGAAACCCTGCATACTCTTACAGAAATTGAAACTGAAGTATAGAAAGTATTTTTTTTTCCCCCGGGAATTACTAATGTAATAAAAACATGCATTACAGTTTACTCTACACAGCTCTAGTCTTGTCTGTAAATTGAAGAACAAGTACAGCTTGTTGTAGGGAGAAGTGGCCCTTCCTGGAAAAACACTACAACTGCTGCTCATTATAACTATGTATCAATTTCTCACCTAGCAGCGGCTGTGTAGATTCTGTGCTTGTGCCTTTATTTCATTAGTTACATCATTTTCTAATTTCTGTATTCTGTTTAGCGTGAACATATTTAATGAGAAGTGAACACATATTGCACACTATGTAACCAATGATTCATATGACATATTATAAGTTTGTGAACTTGTAGGTGTTCCCTGCAACATTACAGAGTGGGGACTCAACAGCTCACTCTTCAGTTTACAGACCAAAGCTCAGCCTCTGGTAAGCATCTCCCCCCCCCCCCCCTTTCAGCTTGTGGATTGTTTTACTATTTTACTACAATAAAGTCTCATATGGTGAACTGCAATTCATCAGGAAGCAATTTGTAAAATTAGAGGTTAGTGTACCATCAGCAAAATGACAAAGAAATTAGAGGTTCCAGGATGCAGGCTTTGTCTAAATAACAATTTAGACAAAGCCTGCATTCCTAACAATAATGGAAATTCCTGGATGGAAAAATACATAAAATAACAGAAAGACAACCACTCACCTGTAGATGTAGAGGGCTGCTCATTAAGCACGTAACAGAAAACAGTTAAAAATAGTTTTTGAGCTCTTGCTCTTTTTTTTAGTAAGAGTACATATTCGCATAAACAGCCACACAGACACCCAAAAGTACATCGCATCTGAGTGATTGTGTGGTTGTATGTGGGAATGTGTGTACTCTCACTGGAAAAAGGATAGGATCTCGAAAGCTGTTGTTAAAATTTTTCTGTTAGGTGCATCATGCACAATGCATTAGCCTCTCTGCAGGTAAATGGTTGCCTTTCCCTTATATTAAGTAAAGAGGAGAAATGCCAATCTGAACTGTATTACCATAATAAGTTTCGGAATTGAAGAATGAAGCCATTACTAATTTTGCATTACAAGAGAGGCAAGCTACAAAAGTGAACTGCAGTTATACATTCAGTGCTTGCAGGCAGTGTTTCTTTCATCACAAGGTTGTTAACGAAGCTTTGAGTAACTCGTCACTCCTTTCCATCATTTTCTCTTTTCTAAGCTTTTTCCCAGAATAAAGAACACACAAATTTAGATACTATATCATTAACCATTATCTTTGATTTATTGCTACATGTGAGCAAAATACACTGAAAGCTCAATTAAGAAAGTTATATCTTTTTACGAGGTCAATAACGTATTAATGAAGTATTAAGTGTTCAAATGCTACTTGCTTCTGCATCTGCAACAAATCTGTTTCTTACCAATTTCAACACCTTTACTCAGAATGCATTACAATCATGGGGGCATCAATGCTTAGTGGGTTCCCACTTTATTTACTCACCAATGGAGTGAAGCTACGCTCAAAGGCAATGCTGATTTCTTCATCTGTCAGTCCTTTAGATTTTAGGAATTTCTGCCTGTATGTTAAAGGGCTCTGTTGTATCTTCTGATTACTCAAAAACCTTGTAGCAATGGAAATCTGAAAATTTCAGGAAAAAGTTACATGAAGTTTTACAGGAAGCAGATATGAAATATACTGTCATTTGATAAAAAATGTGGTGCAAGGAATATGATTCTTCTGTAGCCTAAGGTGAAGGGCTGTGAAGGTTGTGGAATGTCAATCAATGAATTACTTTCCCATTTTCATATAAACTTGTAAGCAAGAGATAGCAAACTTCTGAAAAGACTGAAAGGTCTATGTAATGTATCTGCTCTTCATCAGTGACTTATTACAACCTGACACACTTTTCAATTAGAAATCTAGTCGCATTGTTAAAATGTACTTATTCAAGAAGAATTCAGGGACCCCAGAACACCAACAAGGCAATGGTCAATGCACAAGATAAGATGATGCATCAGTTACGGATAGTTCTTTTTCCTGCTTTTAGATACCGTATTAAGACTGCTTATTTCAATGACTCAGGCTAATGGTCATCAGTGAAATTTCTGATGAACACAGCAACGGATGTTTCTAAGATGTACAGAATGGTGTACTAGATCTCATGTGCCTTTGGTGAGAGAGTGGAATTGCTTATACATCACAAGAACTCTTGACACAGCAAGTATGTGCAAGTCACATTGATTAAATATCTAAGTGTAATGTCGCAACGGGATATGATATGGAACAAACACATAAGGATGGTAATAGAGGAGGTGAATGGTCAGCTTTGGCTTATTGGGAGAGTTTTAGAAAAGTGTACCTTATCTACAGAGGAGACCACACATACAACATTTGTGTCAGCCATTCTTGACTACTGCTGAAGTGTTTGGAATACCAACAAGATCAGATTAAAGGAAGATAGTGAAGCAATTGAGAAATGCTGCTAGATTTGTTACTAGTAGGTTCACTTACCACATTAGTGTTATGGAGATATTTTATGAACAAAAATGGGAATCCCTGGAGGGCAGACAGCATTCTTGTCACAAAAAAATAAATAATTAAATAAAATAAATAAATAAAATAAAAACAAAAATTAAAAATGTTAAGAAAGTTTAGAGAATAGGCATTTGCAGCTGACTGCAGAACAATTCTAGTGCCACCAAAATACATTTTGATTAAGGTCTGCGAAGACAAGATAAGAGAAATTAGGACTCATACGGAAGCACACAAACATTTGTTTTTCCCTCACTACATTTGTGTGATAAAAGAAATTATTCAGGTAGTGAAGGGAGACGAAAATTTAATAGTCATGGGTGACTGGAATTCATCAGTAGGAAAAGGGAGAGAAGGAAACATAGTAGGTGAATATGGATTGGGGGGAAGAAATGAAAGAGGAAGCCGCCTTGTAGAATTTTGCACAGAGCATAACTTAATCATAGCTAACACTTGGTTCAAGAATCATGAAAGAAGGTTGTATACCTGGAAGAATCCTGGAGATATTAAAAGGTATCAGACAGATTACATAATGGTAAGACAGAGATTTAGGAACCAGGTTTTAAATTGTAAGACATTTCCAGGGGCAGATGTGGATTCTGACCACAATCTATTGGTTATGAACTGCAGATTGAAACTGAAGAAACTGCAAAAAGGTGGGAATTTAAGGAGATGGGACCTGGATAAACTGAAAGAACCAGAGGTTGTACAGAGTTTCAGGGAGAGCATAAGGGAACAATTGACAGGAATGGGGGAAAGAAATACAGTAGAAGAAGAATGGGTAGCTCTGAGGGATGAAGTAGTGAAGGCAGCAGAGGATCAAGTAGGTAAAAAGACGAGGGCTAATAGAAATCCTTGGATAACAGAAGATATATTGAATTTAATTGATGAAAGGAGAAAATATAAAAATGCAGTAAATGAAGCAGGCAAAAAGGAATACAAACGTCTCAAAAATGAGATCGACAGGAAGTGCAAAATGGCTAAGCAGGAATGGCTAGAGGACAAATGTAAGGATGTAGAGGCTTGTCTCACTAGGGGTAAGATAGATACTGCCTACAGGAAAATTAAAGAGACCTTTGGAGAGAAGAGAACCACTTGTATGAATATCAAGAGCTCAGATGGCAACCCAGTTCTAAGCAAAGAAGGGAAGGCAGAAAGGTGGAAGGAGTATATAGAGGGTTTATACAAGGGCGATGTACTTGAGGACAATATTATGGAAATGGAAGATGATGTAGATGAAGATGAAATGGGAGATAAGATACTGTGTGAAGAGTTTGACAGAGCACTGAAAGACCTGAGTCGAAACAAGGCCCCGGGAGTAGACAACATTCCATTACAACTACTGATGGCCTTGGGAGAGCCAGTCATGACAAAACTCTACCATCTGGCGAGCAAGATGTATGGGACAGGCGAAATACCCACAGACTTCAAGAAGAATATAATAATTCCAATCCCAAAGAAAGCAGGTGTTGACAGATGCGAAAATTACCGAACTATCAATTTAATAAGTCGCAGTTGCAAAATACTAACGCGAATTCTTTACAGACGAATGGAAAAACTGGTAGAAGCGGACCTCGGGGAAGATCAGTTTGGATTCCGTAGAAATGTTGGAACACGTGAGGCAATACTAACCCTACGACTTATCTTATAAGAAAGATTAAGGAAAGGCAAACCTACATTTCTAGCATTTGTAGACATAGAGAAAGCTTTTGACAATGCTGACTGGAATACTCTTTCAAATTCTGAATGTGGCAGGGGTAAAATACAGGGAGCGAAAGACTATTTACAATTTGTACAGAAAGCAGATGGCAGTTATAAGAGTCGAGGGGTATGAAAGGGAAGCAGTGGTTGGGAAGGGAGTGAGACAGGGTTGTAGCCTATCCCTGATGTTATTCAATCTGTATATTGAGCAAGCAGTAAAGGAAACAAAAGAAAAATTTGGAGTAGGTATTAAAATCCACGGAGAAGAAATAAAAACTTTGAGGTTCGCCGATGACATTGTAATTCTGTCAGAGACACCAAAGGACTTGGAAGAGCAGTTGAGCGGAATGGACAGTGTCTTGAAAGGAGGATATAAGATGAACATCAACAAAAGCAAAACGAGGATAATGGAATGTAGTCGAATTAAGTCTGGTGATGCTGAGGAAATTAGATTAGGAAATGAGACACTTAAAGTAGTAAAGGAGTTTTGTTATTTAGGGAGTAAAATAACTGATGATGGTCGAAGTAGAGAGGATATAAAATGTAGACTGGCAATGGCAAGGAAATCGTTTCTGAAGAAGAGAAATTTGTTAACATCGAGTATAGATTTAAGTGTCAGGAAGTCGTTTCTGAAAGTATTTGTATGGAGTGTAGCCATGTATGGAAGTGAAACATGGACGATAAATAGTTTGGACAAGAAGAGAATAGAAGCTTTCGAAATGTGGTGCTACAGAAGAATGCTGAAGATAACGTAACTAATGAGGAGGTATTGAATAGGATTGGGGAGAAGAGAAGTTTGTGGCACAACTTGACTAGAAGAAGGGATCGGTTGGTAGGACATGTTTTGAGGCATCAAGGGATCACAAATTTAGCATTGGAGGGCAGCGTGGAGGGTAAAAATCGTAGAGGGAGACCAAGAGATCAATACACTAAGCAGATTCAGAAGGATGTAGGTTGCAGTAGGTACTGGGAGATGAAGAAGCTTGCACAGGATAGAGTAGCATGGAGAGCTGCATCAAACCAGTCTCAGGACTGAAGACCACAACAACAACAACATTTGTGTGTGGAATAGGAAAGGAAATGACAAGTAGTGGTACACGGTACCCCCCACCATACATCATACAGTGTCTTTGGACTAGGACATTGATGTGGATGTAGACTTCGGCTAACCTGAAAATGCTCTCCTTGAAAATCTTCCTAGCTTTAGCCTCAGTTATCTGACATTTTACTTTCTGCACACAAGCTGTTCCTCGATCTTCACAGTGCCACTTTCCTGTTCCTCACCACAAATTCACAAGTTTTGTCCCACTGTGGGAATCGCTGTATCAGCAGCTTTGTGGGTGGGCTCCAAGACAGGTGCTGCGCATCGAAGAGAGGTTTTTGTTGAAGCTCCGTAAGATGTATGCATCAGGAAGAGTCTGGCGACGTATTACATCTTCCCACAAAAGTATCACAAAATGAGTGCTTTGACATGTGTAAGTTTGAAATTTGGTATGAAGGTGCCTACAACCTTCATCTGTAATGGTGCAAAACCACACCACTTGTGATACCACCCTCAGGCTCAGCAACACTTTGAACAGCAAGTTGTCAACACACTAAGAAAAGGCCACAGCTCAGAAGTTCATGTGAGCTATAAGGTAGATTAATGATGTTACAATGACATCAGATTTCACCACAATTCTGCCTAATGCCACTGTGGATGTGTCACATGATAAGAAGGTTGTCACGGCCCCTCTTATCCATATTTCACTCCTTCTTCTGATGTGTCTTCTGCGAGGGTCACAATCGTGACGTCCTGTGTTGAAATAATGCAGTTTTCTTATAGAGGGCTGAGGAAAATATTTGAGATACACTGCTGCTCAGAATTGACACAGAAAGGTCTCAAGGTGGCAAAAAGGGCTTCAATGAAACCACCCATTTCCCTGAGACATTGATTCCCACATATTTCATAGTTGAAAATTACAGTTTCCATTGTGATGAGAAACAGAAAGATGTTTTTCACAACCTTTGACACTGCTGACAGCCTTTGATGGTGGTGGTTAGTGTTTAACGTCCCGTCGACAACGAGGTCATGAGAGACGGAGCGCAAGCTCGGGTTAGGGAAGGAAATCAGCCGTGCCCCTTCAAAGGAACCATCGCGGCATTTGCCTGAAACGATTTAGGGAAATCACGGAAAACCTAAATCAGGATGGCTGGAGACGGGATTGAACCGTCGTCCTCCCGAATGCGAGTCCAGTGTGCTAACCACTGCGCCACCTCGCTCGGTGACAGCCTTTGATGTTTCAACCCTTCTCTAAGGGCACTGTGGTGGTGCGTTTCCATTGAACATGATCACACCACTTTAAAGTGCAGTGCAACTGCAACTTTTGCTCTTGTGTACAGGTTGGAACTATTAGGGACTGTCAAAAACCATTCAACAAAATTTGAAAGTTATCAGAAGCAGCATACGAACCCTTTGCTGCTTACGCTTTTTCAGCCCTCCTGTGACGCAATCATGCAGGACTGCAGCTTTAACATGCACATGAATAAAATGGCAAAGGATCATTCCAAGAACTCGCAGTTTCACAACACCATCAGTGCCACCCATGCCAAATCAGCTTCACAGCTACTCTAGCACCTGAAGGTAGCAAACCTCATGCAAGGGGTGTCAAAGGGGCAGCCATCAAGCTGATTCGTTATCAAAATTTCTGAAGGTACATTCCTAACATTACTCAACAAAGGTGTGTGTGTGACACTGAGGGTGGTGCTAAACTGAGGGTGTCTTAGAGGGAACCTTTGCTGTTTTATTCACATGCATTTCAATTTGCACTTCTGCATGATCATGCCATAAGAGGGTGGAAAACAGGAGGGTTGAAAAAACATATGTAAGGTGATCCATGTCATTCAAGGAAGGTCATGTATCATGTATGTCAAATATAGAGCTCAGAGCAAAGATGTGTGTGGCTGTAATTACTTTGTAAACATCAGCCACATACTGTGGGAAATTATTACTCAACAGGTGCAGAGTCTATCTGCCAGAGAGCATTTGTAATCGCCGTGAAGCAAGAAGGAGCTCTGGTCCCATGGAAAAATCCTGGCACCAAGGAAGATGAATATGATGTACATAAGCGACTGTTGTTATACACTACTCACAGAATGTTAACAGGAGGCCTTTGAGAAAATAATATTAATTGGTTCCCATGAAACGTGTAATCTTTCGTGAAAGTTTGTGAGAATATACACAGTAAATTAGAATCAATCTACCCTTCATTTACACAGAGAAGCAGTGTTTTATTTTATAGACACTTCACTTATAGAGATCCGCACGGAAGAAGTAGTTTGATGCTGAGGAAGAACATGCCACAGCATAGCTGGACACTGAGGTAAATCACAAGAGTTGAAAGACTGAATATCTGCACCAATCTAATAAGGGAGTGTTAAGGCAGCGGTCATCAGGCACTAATAAACAATCCATGTAAGTACCCTTCAGTGTTTTGGATCACATTACAATTCTGTCAAATTGTTCTGAATGGTCTCTAGTGTTCCAACCTGTACACAAGAGCAAAAACTGCAGTTGCACTGCACTCCAAAGGGGTGCAATCATGTTCAATGGGGATGCAGCCCCACAATGTCCTTAGAGGAGTGCTGAGAAGTCACAGGTTGTCAGCAGTGTCAACAGTTGTCAAAAACACTAAACATTCCCAGCAACAAATGTTGTTCCTGACTGGCAGGGGATGTAAAAGCATATCCCATCCAATCTATGTTTTAGAGATGTCAGTCTTAATGACAGTAGTACTCTAATACTCCTGAACAACTGAGAGGAACTGACACTGAAAGGTCATGGGGGTGAGTGAAACTTTAGGTCCTTGAAATAAATCGGTCCTGATTTATAATCTGAGTACTAACCAAAGTCTGAGGGTGACAATGTGTGGCGAAACACAGGAAGCACATTGTAAGGCAATTACGTGAGAAGTCCCAGCAGAGGGTCTCTAGGTGCATTACAAGTGGTAATCCACCTTAGGGTGAGTGTCAGGTGGTTGATGTTCCCTTGTCCACAAAAAGAATTTGATAAGTCAGATGATTATGAAAGTGTTTAATAGCGTTCACTTTAATGAGCAGGAGTTTGTACTTCTGAAACTGAAAAGGGAATATCCCCACTTCAGCAAGGAGGCTGTCTCTGGGAATAGGCCACAAGGTGCCAGCGGCCAGTCATCCTTCACGAGGATGGACTGGATCTAACAGTTTCAAAGCTGAAGGAGCTGCCGATCCATAAACTTGGCTAGTATAGTCCATTTGAAATGAGACCAACACTGGTAATTATGGAAGAGATTAGTGTGATCTGCACCCCAATAGGTGTGGGTAAGGACGCAGCGTGTATTAAGCTTTCACATGTTGCTAGTCTCTTGTTAATGAATAAGAGGGGGCCACCTTAGCTTTTCATCACAGAAGGGACACAAAAAAAATCATGACTGAAACAACACGGCACCCAAGTAGAGTTCAGGATGGACTATGATAAGACAGCAGAAATCCCTGACTCCCATTTTCGTGGAAGAAAACTGGAAGCCACAGGAAAGCATCCAAGCAAAGGCACTCCAGGTGGCACCTTCGAGCTGGTATTTAGCCAAGGCTACAGAGTGGGAATTATAGCAAATGCAAAAGTCATTTACGTACAGCGCAGGGATGAGCAGTGGTCTAACGGAAATAACTAGCACACTGGTGGTGACGAGGAAGAGTGTAAAAGCAGCATAGAGCCCTTAGGATGCCCTTCTCTTGCACCTGTGGGGAGATGACTGATTTACCAACAACAGGTGGGATAAAAACTGATGAATAAAAATCTGTAGGAAGCCTCTGTAGGGAGCCTCAAAGGCCCAGTCATGGAGGGTAAGTAAAATGTGGTGAGGCCAAGTGATGTCACAGGCCTTATATAGGTAACAAACGACTGCAATGATGTGTTGATGTTTAGAAACAGGCTGAGTATTGCTGTTTCCAACATAATGATACAGTTGGTTGTGGATCGTCATTCACAGAAACAACACTTCTAAAACAAAAGGCCATGTGACTTGAGGACCCAGGATAATCGGTGGGCTACTGTCCTTTCAAGCATTTTCTGGAGCACATTTATGAGGCAAATGGCCAGTAGCTGTCAATGTCAATGGACATTGGATTTTTATCTAGCTACCTACGATGATACTCGCCACTGTGAAGGGAAAACAAATTCGAGACAAATATGGTTGAAAACACTGAGTATTGGATCATCTGATTATGAATTGAGTCCTGGCCTGGGGTCATATTGTAAGACCAGTCATGAGCCTGAAACAGTTCCCAGTCAGCAAAAGATTCATTATATAAATTGTCATGGTGGGAGTAAATGGTAGGGGGGGTGTCTTTAACTCGCCTTTTACGCATTCAAAAGGCGGTCAGGTATGAAAACAACACTAATGCAAGAAGTTCAGCAAGAACCAACATATCAGCACAAATATCACACTGAAGGATGTGACCTGTAACAGTTGTTGATCATTGGTGGCCCAGAGGACTATGGAGCTTGGGAGGCACTTGGGCTACAGAGACATATATTCCCAAGGACGAGACATATCATTCCCAGAATTACTTCTTACTGTGTTTAATTATATAGTGAGCCTTAGTGTAAAGCTGCTTAAAAGTCAGGAAGATTGTCTACGTATGATGTCATGTGAAACAATGCAGGGCCTTTTGATGGGCCTGAAAACTTGTTGCAATGTCTTTGATCCACCATGGCACTTACTGGTGATGGAAGGCCTATAGAAAGTGGAATAGCAGTGCCATTGTGGCAGGTGATCATGGAAACATCTCACAACCTCACTAATACATTCAGACAGAAAGGGGATGAAGGTGACAGCACAACTGCCTGTTGGCTCTTCAAAGAGCCCATCATGATAACTGGTTTGCTGGGCAGTGACAGGTAAGTGACAGGATCAATGGGGAATGGTTACTGTGACAAAGATCATCATGTGTCAGCATGGTAACAAAGACTGGGGAATGAGATCATAAGGTTGACAACCAAAAAGATGCCATAGGTGCCACTGAAGTGGGGAGGAGTACCATCACTGATGAGATACGTCCAGATCAGAAAGAAGCTGGTCAATTGGAAGGCCCCTACCAGGTGAAGTCATACTTCCCCACTGGAAGTGGTGCACACCACTGCCTGAATTAATGTGGACATCTCAAGGTAAGCAAATACCCTGCCTGGAGGTAAATAAACATTACATCTGGTTATCGTTGTGGTTGTTTACTCTCTGATTGCTTTGAATGTGGTATGGAGGGGAAATCCACTGATGACATCTGTGCAAACCAATGTACAGTGTCCTCCAGGTGCTCTCTATGGCCTCTCTGTACTTCTGACAGAATGAACAATAACGTCTAAGAGATGCGGAACAGTCGTAAATGAAATGTCGTTCTCAGAGAGCAACAAAGATGACGGAAAAAGAGGAAATTAGCTGCTGTACTTCCAGCAGGTGACAGTAACAACCACTGCACTTCCACTGGATCATCCTATTGAGAGTGTTCTGGTTAGGCGTCAGAGGCCAGGAGGACAGGCTGTGCCCCAGGATCAATGTCAGTTACTGGTGGGGATGGAAAAAGATTGATGATTAACATTAGTTTGAAATCCTGTGACATGGAAGGATCTGGCACCTCAAAGGTCACCAGAGTAGCCTTCTGCTGGTATTTTTTCTTGTTCTCTTTCACAGCTTTTGGCAGTTAAGATTCTTATGTGGGTTTATCCACTGTGTATGTAAGAATGAAAGCAGAGCAAGTAGCCCTGCGACCCACAGTTCATGGCTCCTTCAGCTGCTGGCTGGTGTCAGACCTCTGATCTGTGACTGTAACTGATCTGCGAGATCCTGACTGAGGACACTAAATTGTTAATGGCTATTGTCACAAAAGGGGTGGTTGTATTACTGGGGCTCAAGATCAACCATGTCCTCTCTGCTAGTTTCCATCTGTGTTGGAACATAGGATCTTCACAGACAGTATATGTAATTTGTTCCAAGTATTTTGTCATTATCTGGGCTACAAACTTCTGGTGTAATGATCTGAAAACTGCTATTTCACTTGACCACCTCTCTCACTGATTCTTCTCCAGTGCCTTAGGTCAGAACATTTGCATTTCACAATTACTGCTACAAGTAATTTAAAAATGAAGAAACTTATTTATTTCATATATTTCTATTCACTAAGGAGTTACAGAATAATTTTTGGGAAGTTCAACTTAGAGATACATTTTCAGAATACAGGACTGTATTATAAGAGTTAAGACCTATGCTGCAGATCAATCAGGAACAACAATTAAAATAGTATAATCACATTCACTGACCTCACTAACCAACAAATTCTCTCTTTCCAGCATAACACAGATTATGGACTATACTAGTTATGTACTCTGGTACAGTGTAGAAATATATTCACCTAAGGACTAAATATGAGGAATTTTTTTACACACACACACACACACACACACACACACACAAGTTTACAGAAGAGCAAAAGGGCTGTTTGTCATGGCTTTGTTAAGAAAAAAACCAAAGCATTTACCAGAAGTGATTTAGAAAAATCACGGAAAAGTTAAAACATGAGGCCAGGCAGAGCACCTGGCTCAATTATCCCAGAACTGAGGCCAGTTCCTTAACAAATGCAGAACATCACTCATTTTATAGCAAATGTACAACACTCTTACGTTTATATATACTTGGAAGAAAACTAGTTTGGTGCAGTGGAAAATAGTTTTACACTGTCCATTTCATATCTCAAAAGATATCACTTCATAAATCACACACACTTGCAGATGATTTCAGAACCACAACCACACTGCCATGCCTCTGTTAGATCATCATATCTTCCCTTCTTCCAACCTGAAAAATTGAATCAGCATCCCTACATGATAAGCAAGATGTTGAGCTTTGGACGATAGAGAGGCTTCTCTATTACGCACTGCACATATGGAGTGTACGATTTTCCTATCCTGGTGAGCACATCAAATTGGTAGATGAACCCACTTGGCAAACTAAGGATACTCACTTTTTAAAAACATTTCCTTGCATGGAAAGTACTTCATTATAGGTAACTGCACCACCACAAAAAGATCTGAAGTTACTATTACCTGCAAGTTCATTAATATAGAACACAAACAGCAAATGTCTTAACACACTTCCTTAGGGTCCACCTGAAGTTACTCCTACATGATGCTCCATATGATCATACATTTGATAATAAACACTGGTGTTCTGGTGTTTTATCATGACTAAAATGTTGCTGTCATCAGCAAAGAGGATTTTGTTCTCCTCGTCTTCTACTGTCAGTTTGTTTGTTTGTTTTGTTTTAGGGCGCAAAAAACAACTGGGGGTCAGATGCGCCCAAGTCAAAACCATAGAAACAAACACAGACAAGGGAAACAACTATATGTCAGTCCCAATGGACAGAACAGAAGACAGCTAAAAAAGGCATGTGGAAAAAGGGCTAAAAAACCACCATACAAAAATGGAGGTCCAAAACTAAAAATTAAATGGCCTTCGCCAAATTGCTTTGGCAGATAAACAGTAAAATGCGGTCGACAGTTCACGCATCATTCGCTAAAATGGCTGATAAATCCGTTGGCAAACCTGAGCTGGAACGTAAATTGGTAAAAAAAAAAAAGGGCATTCCAGCATGAAGTAGCAGACAGGACTAAAAAGGCAATGCCCAATATGCAGCGGAGTTAAAATAATCTCTCCCAGTGGGAGGGCTGAGAGGAGGTTGTCCAAAGCACCGGGAGAGGTTTAATAAGCTGAAGCTTTTTCCCGTGAAGGCAGGACCATTGGCAATGCCAAAGGGAAACCACCTCCTGACAGACAGCAATGCAGAGATCGTTGGAGGAAATATAGGTATTCGCAGGCTGAGGTATGAGGACTGCAGCCTTGGTAGTAAATACATTTCCTGGCAGACCGACGTGACCAGGGACCCACAGAGACATGACATTGGCTCCACCAAGAGTGAGGAAGTGACAGTTTTCCTGGACCCGCTGCACTAAGGGATGAGCAGTGTACAGCGCACAGAGACTTTGGAGGGTGCTGAGTGAGTCTGAGCAGAGGACACAATTGGGAAGGCTGTGTCGCCAGATGGACTCTGTGGCCTGATACAAGGCGAAAAGCTTGGCTGTAAATACTGAGGAGTATGCTGGAAACCGATATCAAAAGACATGGGTGCCAATGACGAAGGCACACCCGATCCCACAGTCAGTCCGGGAGCCATCAGTGTATACAAAGGTACTGTCACTAAGTTCCATGCGAAGGTCGTAAAACTGAAGACGATAGACCAAGGCTGGAGTAGTGTCCTTAGGAAGCGAATGAAGGCCAAGGTTAACATGGGCCACTTCACGAAGCCAAGGTGGTGAAGGGTTCACACCCACTGGGAAAGTTGCAGGTAGCGTGAAGTTAAGCCGCCATAGCAGGTGGCGAAAGTGGACTCCAGGAGGTAACAGAGAAGAGGGACGAGCCCCATACTGAAGATCAAAGGAATCATCAAAGAAGGAGGCATAGGAGGGGTGGCTGCACATGGCAGACAAATGGTATGCATACCTGCTGAGGAGAAAGTCACAGCAATAGGACATTGGTTGTTCAGCAGCTTCAGCATACAGACACTCAAACGGGCTACTGTAAAAGGCACCCGTGGCCAAACGGATGCCATGATGATGGATAGTGTCGAGACGCCGTAAAAGAGATGGGTGTGCAGATGCATAAACAAAGCACCCATAGTCGAGTTTCGAACAGACAAGGAACCGGTACAAACGGAGGAGGGTGGTTCGATTGGCACCCCAAGAAGTACCATTGAGGACACACAATACATTGAGGGAATGCGTACAGCGGGCTGCCAGGTAAGAGACATGGGAGGACCAAGAGAGTTTCCTATCGAGCATGAGTCCCAGGAATTTTGTAGTGTCAGCGAATGGAAGGGTAACAGGCCCAAGATGTAGAGATGGTGGGAGAAACGGCTGTTCAGGCATTATCGCCAAACACCAATGGTAGGGTGCTGGGAAGGTTAAAAGTCCGTAGCAGAGTGGTGGAAACTAGGCAGTCCAGCAAGAGATGGACGACCGTCATTCGTGAGCCACAGCGACACCGAGGTGGGTTCTCACAACAGAGGAGGTAAACATGTGTCAGCCACGTATGGCCAATGCGGAGCCGACAGAGAACCACAGACACCCTGCAAGAGGTGCGCACAGAGGTCTTCCACACATTTGTAGTTTCCTTAATCGCACGCAGCTTGCTGTGCATACTGAGATTATGTCAGTCCGTCTCCCAAAGCCGCAAAACCTTGTGGCATAATACTGAACGCAGGTCAGTTTCAGAGAAGCCGATCTCCATAAGCAATTTCTGCTTAGCCTGTTTGGCCAGCCTGCCGGGAAGTTCGTTGCCTGGGATTCCGATGTGACCTGGGGTCCAGAAAAACACCACTGAACGACTGGACCGTTCCAGGGCATAGATGGACTCCTGGATGGTCGCTACCAAAGAATGACAAGGACAGCACTGGTCGATAGCTTGTAGGCTGCTCAATGAGTCAGTACACAGGAGAAATGACTCACCTGAGCATGAGCGGATGTGCTCAAGAGCATGAGATATGGCCGCCTGTTCTGCAGTGAAAACACTGCGGCCATCTGGCAAGGAGTGCTGTTCTATATGTCCTCCACGAACATAGGCAAAGCCAACGTGACCATCAGCCATCGGTGTAAACCACTCCTTGGCAACAGTACATGTCAAGAACTGAGAGGAAGTGACAGCGGAGAGTCTCAGGGTTAACTGAGTGCTTACGGCCATGTGAAAGGTCCAGACAAAGCTGCGGCCTAGGATTACACCATGTAGGTGTTCGTAAATGAACCTCAAGTATGGGTGGTAAAGGCAAGAACTCCAGCTCGGAGAGAAGGGATCGCACACAAACTGCAATTGTAAGCCCTGACCTGGGCCGCCAATGCGTGAGATGAACTGCCGTGGGTAGGAAAAGGAGATGGTAATTCGGATATGCAGGAGAACTATGAAAGTGAGCAACATAATGGAGAGCAACTGTGCATACCTAACCTGCAATGGAGGGACTCCGGCCTCCACCAGGACGATTGTCACCGCACTCGTCCTAAAAGCTCCTGTCGTTAGGCGAACACCACAGTGGTGCACTGGGTCGAGTAAACGCAACGCTGAGGGAGCCGCCGAACCATAAACCAGAGTCCCATAGTCAAGGCGGGATTGAACAAGGGCTCTGTAGAGCTGCAGCAACATAGAGCGATCTGCACCCCAGTTGGTGCTGCTCAGGCAGTGGAGGGCACTGAGGTGCTGCCAGCACTTCTGCTAAAGCTGACGGAGGTGAGGTAGCCAAGTCAATCGGGTGTCAAAAACCAGTACTAAGATTCGGTATGTCTCCACTACAGTGAGTGGATCGTCATTAAGGTAAAGTTCTGGTTACTGATGAACAGTACGACGCCGGCGGAAATGCATAACACATGACTTTGTGGCCGAAAACTGGAATCTGTGAGCTAGAGCCCATGACTGCACCTTGTAGATGGCTCCCTGTTGATGCCATGCAGCAATGCCAGTACTGGTGGAGCAGTACAAAATGCAGAAGTCGTTTGCATACAGAGAGAGTGAGACAGACAGCTCTACAGCTGCTGCTAGACCATTAATGGCCACTAAAAATAGACACACTTAATACGGAGCCCTGCGGGACCCATTCTCCTGGATATGGGGCAAACTATGGGAGACACCAACTTGGACATGAAAAAGTACGATGCAACAGGAAATTTTGGATAAACATTGGGAGCTGGCCTCGGAGACCCCACTCATATAATGTGGCAAGGATATGATGTCGCCAGGTGGTGTCATATGCTTTTCGTAAGTCAAAAAAGATGGCAACCAGGTGTTGGCGTCTGTAAAAGGCTGATCGGATGGCAGATTCGAGGGACACAAGATTAACAGTGGTAGAGCGAGGCTGGCGGAAGCCGCCCTGACATGGAGCCAGTAGGCTACATGACTCCAGGACCCAACCCAACCGCAGAAACACCATATGTTCCAGAAGCTTACAAAGAACATCAACTGGTGAGGCTGATGGGCTGACAACTATCCACAGCAAGCTGGTTTTTACTGGGTTTAAGCACCGGAGTGATGGTGCTGTCCCGCCACTGGAATGGAATGACGCCATCGCACCAGATCCGGTTGAAGATGATGATGAAATGTCACTTCTAGTCAGATGAGAGATGTTTAATCATCTGACTGTGGATCCGATCTGGCCCAGGAGCTGCGTTGGGGCAACGTGCAAGGGCACTGAGGAGCTCCCACTCTGTAAATGGGGCATTATAGGGTTCACTGTGGCATGTAGCGAATGAGAGGACTTTCCTTTCCATTCGCCGTTTGAGGGTGGGAAAGGCTGGGGTGTAGTTCTGTGATGCAGAGGCTCAAGTATAGTGCTCAGCAAAGTGCTCAGCAATTGCATTTGCATCGGCAGACAACACATTGATATTAATGCCAGGGACACCTGTTGGGGTCTCGTACCCAAAAAGAGGTCTGATCTTCATCCAGACTTGGGAAGGTGATGTACGGCATCCAATAGTCAACACATACCTCTGCCAACACTCCTGTTTCTGTCTCTTGATAAGCTGGTGAACGTGGGCATGAAGCTGCTTGAAGGCTATGAGGTTCTCCAGGTAAGGGTGCCGCTTATGCCGCTGTAGAGCTCGCTGATACTCCTTAATTGCCTCAGCAACTTCCGGTGACCACCATCCCACCTTCTACATCTACATTTATACTCCACAAGCCACCCAACGGTGTGTGACGGAGGGCACTTTACGTGCCACTGTCATTACCTCCCTTTCCTGTTCCAGTCGCGTATGGTTCGCAGAAAGAACGACTGCCGGAAAGCCTCCGTGCGCACTCGAATCTCTCTAATTTTACATTCGTGATCTCCTCGAGAGGTATAAGTAGGGGGAAGCAATATATTCAATACCTCATCCAGAAACGCACACTCTCGAAACCTGGACAGCAAGCTACACCGCGATGCAGAGCGCCTCTCTTGCAGAGTCTGCCACTTGAGTTTGCTAAACATCTCCGTAACGCTATCACGGTTACCAAATAACCCTGTGACGAAACGCGCCGCTCTTCTTTGGATCTTCTCCATTTCCTCTGGCAACCCGACCTGGTACGGATCCCACACTGATGAGCAATACTCAAGTATAGGTCGAACGAGTGTTCTGTAAGCCACCTCCTTTGTTGATGGACAACATTTTCTAAGGACTCTCCCAATGAATCTCAACCTGGCACCCGCCTTACCAACAATTAATTTTTATACGATCATTCCACTTCAAATCGTTCCGCACGCATAATCCCAGATATTTTACAGAAGTAACTGCTACCAGTGTTTGATCCGCTATCATATAATCATACAATAAAGGATCCTTCTTTCTATGTATTCGCAATACATTACATTTGTCTATGTTAAGGGTCAGTTGCCACTCCCTGCACCAAGGGCCTAACTGCTGCATATCTTCCTGCATTTTGCTGCAATTTTCTAATGCCGCAACTTCTCTGTATACTACAGCATCACCCGCGAAAAGCCGCATGGAACTTCCAACACTATCTACTAGGTCATTTATATATATTGTGAAAAGCAATGGTCCCATAATACTCCCCTGCGGCACGCCAGAGGTTACTTTAACATCTGTAGACGTCTCACCATTGAGAACATGCTGTGTTCTGTTTGCTACAAACTCTTCAATCCAGCCACACAGCTGGTCTGATATTCCGTAGGCTCTTACTTTGTTTATCAGGCAACAGTGTGGAACTGTATCGAATGCCTTCCGGAAGTCAAGGAAAACAGCATCTGCCTGAGAGCCTGTATCTAATATTTTCTGGGTCTCATGAACAAATAGAGCGAGTTGGGTCTCACACGATCGCTGGGGGCACCCTAAAGAGCAAGGGATCATGTTTTCTGCCACATTAACGGTTCCTGTAGTCACCTGCTCAACCATCACATCGATGTTACCATGAGGGGGAGAGTCAACGGTGACCACGGAGGTGAAAGTTTCCCAGTCTGCCTTGCTGAAGCCCATCTGGGCAAGCGTCTGTGGGCGTGACGGTGGGGCAGTGACAGGAAGATGGGGAAGTGGTTACTACCACACAGGTTGTCACGTGATCTCCAGTGGATAGAGGGGGAAGTCCTGGACTGCAAATGGATTAATCAATGGCCGAGTAGCTACCAGGAGCCACACTGAACTGTGTGGCGGCCCCAGTATTTAAGAGGCAGAGGTCAAACTGAGACAGTAAAGTCTTGACATCTCTGCCTCTGCCAGTAAGCACGGTGCCACCCCACAAAGGGCTATGGACATTAAAACCTCCCAAAAGTAGGAAAGGTTTAGGGAGCTGATCAATCAGTGCAGCTTATACATTCAGGGGTACTGCACAATCTGGAAGAAGATATACATTGCAGACAGTTATTTCCTGTTGTCCTTATTCTGACTGCCACAGCTTCAAGAGGGGTTTGAAGTGGCAGATTTCCTGGAGGGCAATGCAGAAAGCAGGTATAAAGCTTAACAGTTGCTGTAGCTCAGCCAGGCAGTGGAAGAGACCACTGCAATTTCACTGGAGGATGACATCGTGAGACTGGGAAGGCATGGAACATTCAATGAGGTGGACTACGTCTAAGGGTCACCTGCTGCCACCTACTTATTGCCTGAGCAGTATATACCCATTGTGTCCGAGGGTCTGGTGAGATCTAGATCCACAGCAGATGCCAGAATCTGCACCTCATCCCCAGTCGCAGAGCTTGTAGGTAGTGGTGGTGTGAGTGTCACCGCAATTTCCTTAGTCTTAGGAATCCTCTTTTTGAACTTTTCCCTGCTCCTTGGGTTTCTCTCACTGGAAGAGCTTCACTGATTCAGTCTCTGGAACTGAGGAGGATCATGAAGCCCTAAGGCCAGCTGCTTTTGGGCACTTCAGCCACTGGTGGGAGTCATCTTTCCCACTAGCTGAAACCTGGGAAGGGAGTGACCCAAGAGATCCCTTCCTGGCAAGAGGAGCCGAAGAAGATTTATGCTTCTCTGGCTGAGAAGTGGGGACTGGTGTCCCAGATGGTCCCGAGGTAAGTAGTGTGGGAGCAACAGGAAGGGGGGGGGGGGGGGTATTGCCCTGTACCATCAAGGGGGCAGGTGTACCCTTCTGGCTCAGAGAGCCGACTGAAATTCGTGGAACTGATGGGGGTACAACTGTTCTTGCAGCGGCGGCATATGAGGAGGTCATAGCCACAGGATGCAGGTGCTCGTATTTTCTCTTAGCCACAGTGTAGGTCAGTTGGTCCACAGTCATGTATTCCATGATTTTCCTCTCTTTCTGTAAAATTCCGCAGTCTGGCGAGCAAGGTGAATGATGCTCTCCGCAGTTGACACAGATGGGAAGCAGCACACATGGAGTATTGGAATGTAATGGACATGCACAATCTCGACATGTGACACTGGAAGTACAGCGGGAATATATATGGCCAAACTTCCAGCATTTAAAGCACCGCATCGGGGGGAGGGATATATGCCTTGACATCACAGCAGTAGACCATCACCTTGACCTTCTCAGGTAAGGTGTCACCTTTGAAGAACAAGATGAAGGCACTAGTCTCAACCTGATTATCCCTCAGACCCCAATGGACGTGCCACACGAAATGAACACCTCGCCGCTCTAAATTGGCGCACAGCTCATCGTCAGACTGCAAAAGAAGGTCCCTGTGCAATATAATACCCTGGACTATATTTAAGCTCTTATGTGGTGTGATGGTAACAGAAACATTCCCCAACTTGTTACAAGTGAGTAAAGCCTGTGACTGGGCAGAGGAAGCTGTTTTTATCAAGACTGACCCAGAGCACATTTTGGACAAGCCCTCCAGCTCCCCAAACTTGCCCTCTAAATGCTCTACAGAACACTGGAGTCCCCAGCAGTTCTTGTATATACGAGGTACTGGTGTGAATAAGGTTCGTTGCCATCCTTAGCCTGGCGGTCCTCCCATGGTGTGGCCAGAGAGGGGAATGAACTAGGGTCTTACTTCCTTGCATTGTACTGCGACTTAGAAAGCTTAGTGACTGCTGGTGTTTGATCACCAGCAAGTGATGACGTGGTACACTTCATCACACACCATCTGCCCTGATGCCACCCACTCCAACCAAGGGCCATCCCCACGGGCACCATCCAGCCGCAGCAAAGGCCACCTGGCAGGATGGCCATTGCCAGGAGTCCCAATGCCGTAGGATGACACGCATCTTCTACTCCTTGGCAGACGTGGGGAGTTAATGGGGCAGGCATCAGCAGAGCAATCCCTGTGTTGTCAGGCAGCTACAACCAACAGGGTACATGGTGGCCCCACCACAACGAACTGGCTACCGTGCTGGATATCAAGTGCAAACAAGTCCATGGTCATCGTCAGCACAGAAATCAATACTGCATAGTGCCTGGTGGAAAAAGCACCCAGGAAAGTGTCCTCGCCCAAGAGATGGACAATGAGCGGGATGGCAATGCGACAACGACAAAGTGGGCTACAGATCTCAAGGCATGGTGGAAAAATTTTTGAAGAATGGAGGTCAAACCCTACAGGGGACCATCACATAAAGGCCAAAACGTGTGAGACTCCTTTCAGTCGCCTCTTATGATGGGAAGTAATACCTCAGGCCTATTCTTACCCCCGGACCCGCAGGGGGTGCTAGAAGGAAGGTTTTTGTCCTTACTGGGCTTAGGTATGGGAATGATGGTGGCTTCACGCCAGCATCCAGGAAATGTGCCCTCATCCTAGATGCAGTTGTATGTGTTAAGCAGAAAGTGCTTGCCCACAAAAGAGAGATGCTGCAACATCTGAATTTGATAGTGTCTGGCCCTGGGGCGGAGGACCGTGATGAACTGAGAGCATGATCTAGCTACCTCATAGTGAGGATGGCATTGTAGCACTCACGATTCGGAGAAGAGAAGGGTATTGCTCGAGCCTCCTCCACTCATTTCCGATGGGTGAAGGCAGGGCGATAGTGGGAAGAGCTCGAAACTTCCGCAAAATGGCGGCCCAAGGTGTTGGAGATAGCAATAGGATCCACAATGACATCGGCACCTACTGTGAGGCTGGAAATGGGGCAGTGGATCTTGGTTCCAGAGAGCTGTCAGAGGTTGGCCCACACGACAGAGGAAGGTGTGGAACTGTTAAAAGAACTAGTGAATGAAATACATCTACCTGTTTTGCTATACCGAAGAACTCGACGACACTTTGCAAGCATCTGTTTATAATGAATGCAGTTTTCCAGCATAGGGTGGCGGTTAAAAATGCAGAGAGCACGTAGCCATGTGCGAACTGCGTTGCAGCATGCCTCAGTCCACCAAGGGACAGGGACACAACATGGTAAAGAGGAAGTGCAAGGAATGGAAAGTTCTGCAGCAGCAAGGATAATGTTGGTGAGATAGTCCACCTTGTCAGCATAAATGGGAAAATCTTGCTCTGCGAAGGTCGCCAGGGAGGAGTAAAGCTGCCAGTCAGCCTTAGTAATCTACCATTCAGGCATGCATGTGGATGGCGTAGGAGTCAGCAGATGGAGAGCACATGGGAAATGGTCGCTCGAGTAGGCATCAGAAAGAACGGATCATTCAAGACGATGGGCAAGCTGGGCAGTGCAAAAGGATAGGTCCAAATGGGAATAGGTGTGTGAGGAGTCAGAAAGGAAAATGGGTGCTCCAGTGTTACGGCAGAAGAAGTTGAGTTGGTTAAGAAGGCCAGCCAAGAGGGCACCTCTCTGGCAGGTCCTGGGAGAACCCCAAAAGGGATGATGTGAATTAAAGTCACCGAGTAGCAAAAACAGGGGAGGTAGCTGCCCAATATGCTGAAGGAAGTCTGCCCTGGCGACATCGAAGGAGGGAGGTACATAAATGGTACAGAGGGAGAAAGTCAGGTGGGGAAGGAAAAGGTGAACGGCAATGGATTGAAGATGGGTAGTCAGGCAGATGGGTTGACTATGAAGGTCATCCCATACGAGCATCATAATGCCCCCATGAGATGGGATGCTGACCTCAGGGGGAGGCCAAAATGAATTGGTAAGTAATGTGACAGTTCAAAGCAGTCTTGAGGGCGCAATTCCGTTTCCTGAAGGCAGAGTACAAGGGGATGCTGCGATGCTAGAAGCAGCCATAAATCCCCTTTGTGGGTCCGAAGGCCACAAATGTTCCATTGGAGGACAGTCATCAGGAGGAAGAGATGTAGGGGTGCCAACTTGGCGGCCACTGAGGGACAGCTGGTGTAGAGTTGCTACTACAGGGCACAGAAGCAGGAGGATCCTGCTCCATGGGGTCCACAGGAGCATCAGCATGCTTGTGTGCTCGGTCTGTGGAGTCAACGCTAAAAAACAGCTGGTGGTGTGCACCGTCGAGTCAGAGGCCAGCTGGGCTAAGTGACCACGTGGCTACACCATCAAGCAAGATCTTCGAGTTGGTGAAAGAGAAGACCGTTTGTCTTTAGCGGACTTATTCCAGTACTTCTGGTTGGAGGAAAATTTGTGTGTTGTTTGGCTGGAGGGACAGAAGAAGTCTTCTCTGAAGTTCTCCTTCTGTCCTTTCCTGCCTGCCAGTTCTGTAGTGGGTAGCTTCGCCCCTTTAGGTGAGAGTTTGACAGTTTGTTGCACAGTGGGAGGGGGGAACAGCAATGCTACCTTCACACTGGGCAACTTCACAACCTCAGAGCCAAATTTGAGGTCATATGTCTGCATGGCCATGTCCTTCATGGAGCGAGGGGTAACAAGAACAGAACTTTAGGTGCCAGACAGGAGAACACAGGGTTTGCGACTAGCTAGTAACTTGCAAGCTATTGGGTAAGGCATTTTTCCCTTTACCCGAATCTCTTGAACAGCCCGCTCATCTAGATATATGGGACAATCCCGGGAGGAGGTGGCATGGTCGCCATTGCAGTTGATAGAGCAGGGAGAAGGAGATGGACATTCGCCCTTTCCCTGCCACAGGTTACGCATTTGGATGGGTGTCAACAATAGGTTCGAGTGTGGTTGAAACGATGACACTGGTAGCAGCGCATCGGATTCGGAATGTACAGCCGGACTGTGATGATTTCATAACCTGCTTTAATCTTGGATGGCAGCACCACCCTATCAAAGGTGAGGAAAAGAGTGGGGGTGGGCACTAAGGAGGAATCGACCTTTTCCATTACACGACGGACAGCAATGACACCCTGATCACAGAGGTAAGATTGTATTTGCCACAGTGAAACTTCCAAAAAAACTAACTGTTCAAAAGATTTAGAACTGATCATGAGAGTCAGTGCACCATTACCAACAGGCATCTATGAGACAGGGCACTCTGTATTGCAAGTGCAATGAACGCTACTGATTTCCAGGTTTCTTCAACTTAGTTAAACAGATTCAGGAAATTATACGGAAATGGTAGTCGTAAAATCATGAAGTTTACTTCAAGTAAATGTGTATAGATGTCATTTATAGGTAATACTACATAGAAATTTGTAGCTGACATGAAGATGATGCTGCTTCTTATGCCCTAAAAGCTGAGTATATAACTGGGCACTCAAGTTGCAAGCAAATTGCACTTCACCCTTTCAATTGATGGAAGTCTTCTGTAATGTAACATCATACACTGTCTTGATTTTCTTTCCTCTACTAGTCACTTGTGTAACGGTTACATCTCTGCAGCAGTTTAGCTGTAAACGTGAATTGCAAGTTATTCTCTAAATTAAGTGTTAGGGACATTTTTGGCAACATTTAAGTTCTTAAAATTCATGTGTGCACTTTTGGCTGCCCGCTATGTTCTCTTGTCGTGGCTACGTCTGCTTATTCGCCAACTCACATGCTAGGTACGAAGGGCTGTACAAGCCGCTGTTATAAGCAATTCTTTGTGTGGCAAATGATAATAACTTTAATTTTTTTTTTTTTAATTACAGTGCACCTTAGAAGCTAAAATCTTGACAGTGCTTTTCTTTCAGTGTATTCTTCCCACATGAAAAGTTTCAGGGTAGGTTTTAACAGGCTGAGACCATTTCCATTTGAGATGATGTGTCTTAAAGGTCCACAGTTGCCCATTTTTTCCGCCTCTTCCTCCTCCTCCTCAAGTGGTCACCTTTGAAAATGTCTTCTTAAAAAATGGTTTTAATAATGTGGAGAATTTGGGGTATTTTACACCTACATTGTTTTCTTTACATACTTGTCCCCAGGTTGGTTTGCCAATACCGTTGAAAAGGTATATACATTTTGAGCACAGAAAAGATTCTTTTGTAGTTGTGGGATTTTTTCAAGCCTATCTTCAGATTAATTATTTGGCAGCAATGGTCCATGAGGTCAAGACATTTGATGTACAGTTTGCAATCTTCTTTTACGATATATGAAAGTACTTGTTTTAAGACTGATGGATTTATGACTCCTCTAGAAGAAGTATTTGCCATTTGTGCTATGCCAAAAGTATTCACATTATTTAGGAAGTTGTTATTAGCTTCATGCCTAAATTGTGTTTATGTTCACACCTCCACATAAGATTTCGTTAGCTTTGGAAACTGAGACTGTCCAGGGCTTCAGTCAATTTGTTAAAGAAAGTTGTCCATATTGCCACTAGGTGTGAGGTATGCACACAAAATAGTTAACTTTTTCTAGATGTCATACTGTTATTTCAACCTCTTGAATTTCAAAATGTTTATCTACACTACTTATGATTAGAAGCTGCATATTCTGAAAATGTATTTTTTGTGATATAAATACAATTTCTCGCCCTTTACAGTAGTTCTATATGGTAGTTCTACAGTAGCAGAATACCCATTCATATGACGATAGCGCTACATAACCAGTATTCTGAAATGTGTGCCACTACACTGTTGACAGACTAATTCAACTTCTAGTTGGGTTAAAGCCCACTTGAGGTGTCAGTGGCTCTTCACTGCATGCTGCTGTTGGCAATTTGTTTTCCTTGGCCACAGCCAATATGGGTATTAGAACAGAATCGCCAATGAAAATCGTTGAATCTAGAAATGAAATGATCGTATGGTATTGTTGGCCAGGAGGCCCCATTCGGGGGAGTTCGGCCGCAGTATTGCAAGTCCTTTTTAAGTGACGCCACATCGGTGACTTGCGAGTCAAGGCACAATCAATGGAAGGAAAGACAGGCGCTTGAAGAAGGGTCCATTAAATACGCCATAGAGAAACAGATCCTGAACTAAAGATTAAATGTCCCTCACCATATTGCTACAATGGATGAAAAGTAAAATGCAGTTGACAGTCCACGCATCATTCGCTAAAACAATTGATAATTCAGACAGTAAACAGAAATTGGAATGTAAATGGTTAAGAAAAGGGCAGTCCGTCAGGAAATGGCAAACCGTCAAAGGTTGAGGTCAATGACACAAAATGGGGGAGGGAGCATCACTTAACAAATGCCGATAGCTAAAAAGATAGTCCCCAATATGCAACATAGCTAAAATGATCTCACAGCAAGAGGGCTGAGAGGAGGTCATCCAAGCTGCTGGGAGAGGTTTAATTTCCCGGAGACTGCTCCCATGAAGGGAGGACCACGGTAATGCCAAAGTGACATCACCTGCCGACAGACAGCAACACAGAGATCATCAGAGTGAATGGAAGAACTAGTGGGCCAAAGTACCAGGACTGTAGTAGCCTTGGCAGCAGCAGCAGCAGCAGCAGCAGCAGCAGCAGCAGCCTCGTTTCCCATCAGACCGACGTGACCAGGAACCCACATAAACATCACAGTGGCTCCATCAAGAGTGAGCAAGTGACAACTTTCCTGGATCCGTTGCACTAAGGGATGGACGGTGTACAGCACACAGAGGCTCTGAAGGGCACTGAGAGAGTCAGAGCAGATGACGCAATTGAAAGTCTGTGTCTCCGGATGTACTGCACGGCCTGTTACAGGGCAAACAGCTCTGCTGTAAATACTAAACAGTGTTCTGGAAGCCGATACTGAAAAATGATGGTGACAATGATGAAGGTACACCCAGCATCACGATCAGTCCAAGAGATATCAGTGTACACAAAAGTACTATCACAAAATTCCAGCGATAAAGTGAGGCTGGAGTAGTGGCTTTAGGAAGCGAATGAAGGCCAAGGTGAACATAGGCCACTACACAAAGCAAAGGTGATGAAGGGCTCACACCCATCAGTGAAATTAAGATTCTGGACCAAAAGCTGAAAGTGAACTTCAGGAGGTAACAGAAGAGGGATGCGCCCCATACTGGCGATCAAAGGAGTCATCGAAGAAGGAGACATAGGATGTGTGGCCAGGCACAGCAGACAAATGGCTTGCATATCTGCTGGGGAGGAAGTCACAGCAGTAGGACAACGGTAGTTCGCCAACTTCTGCATACATATTCTCAACCGGACTAGTGTAAAAGGCACCAGTGGCCAGACGGATGCCAAGATAGTGTAGTGTATTGAAATGGCGTAAGATGGACAGACATGCAGAAGCATAAATGAAACACCCATGTTTGAGTTTCGAATGGACAAGGGTGGTCCAATCCACTCCCCAGGTAGTACCAATGAGAACACACAGGACACTGAGAGACCACGGAGCGGGCAGGCCAGGTAAGACACATGGGAGGACCAAGAAAGTTTCCTATGGAGCATGAGCCCCAGGAATTTCGTAGTTCCGATGAACAGAAGAGCAAAAGGCGCAAGACAAAGACGGTGGAAGAAACCATTTGCACCACCAGCAATTCATACAAATGGTTTTGTAAGTGGAAAAGTGAAAGCCATTGTCAATGCTCCATGAGTAAAGACAAGTGAGACATCGCTGAAGATGCCACTCAATGAGACAAGTCCGTGGAGAACTGCAATAGATGGCAAAATCACTAATGAAAAGGGAGCCCGACATGCCCAGTGGGAGACAAACATAATAGGGTTAATGGTTAGAGCAAAAAGGACAACACTCAGGACGGAACCCTGAGGCACACTATTTTCCTCGATAAAGGTGTCTGACAAGACAGAACCAATACGGCTCTTAAAAACTTTGTCTTTTAAAAAGAAATGGGCATGCAGCCTTGGTAGCCCCATGTGTAGAGTGCGGAGGATACCAGCCCTCCAGCAGACATAGTAGGCTTTCTCCAAATCGAAAAACATGGCCAGTCTGGTATTTCCACAGAAAGCCGTTCGTGACAAGGGCTGACAAGGTGATGAGATGGTCAGCTGCAGAACAGGATGCTCGAAATCCACCCTATGCAGTGGTCAGTAAATTGTGAGACTCTAGCTACCATACCAGCCGGGGATGAATCATTCGTTCCATCACCTTGCAAACACGGCTGGTAAGAGTAATACATCAATAACTAGAAGGAAGGTTTTGTCCTTACTGGGCTTAGGTATAGGTATGACAGTAGCTTCATGTCAGCATCTGGGAAACGGGCCCTCTGCCCAGATGTAATTGGACATATCAAGGAGAAAGTGCTTGCCCGCAAGAGAAAGGTTCTTCAACATCTGAATGTGAACATCATCCGACCTTGGGGTACAGGATCTGAATGAAATGAGAGCATAGTAAAGGTAGCATTGTAGCACTCACAATTCTGAGAAGTGTAGGGTATCATGTGAGTCTCCTCCACTCGTTTCCAATGGAGGAAGGCAGGGCGATAGTGGGAGAGGTTCGAAATCTCCGCAAAATAGCAGCCAAGGTGTTGGAGATAGCAATAGTGCCACTATGACATCATCTGCTACCGTCAGACCAGAAATTGGGGAATGGGCCTTTGTTCCAGAGAGCCGGTGGAGGTTGGCCGACATGGCGGAAGAGAGTGGAACTGTTGAAAGAACTAGGAAATGAAATCCAGCTAGCTCTTTTGCTATCCTAAAGAATGCGATGACAATGTGTATGCAACTGTTTATAATGAATTCAGTTTTCCATAGTAGGATGACTGTTAAAAATGCAGAGAGCATGTCTGCATGTGCGAAATGTGTCACAGCACACCTCTGTCCACCAAGAGACCAGGACATGGCATGGTAAAGGGGAAGTGTGAGGTACGAAACTTTCTGTGGCAGTAAGGATACGTTTGTAATTTGTTCTACTTGGTCCTTGCAACTGGGGAAATGTGGTTTGTCGCAGGTTGCCAGGGAGAAGTAAATCCTCCAGTCAGCCTTGGAAAGTAGCCACTTGAGTGTGCATGGAGGTGGGGTAGGCGTCACCACACAGGAAATGGTCACACAAGCATGTGTCAGAGAGAAGGGATCACTTATATGATGAGCAAGCTGGGCAGTCAGAAGGAGAGGTCCAAATGGGAATAGGTGTACCTGGAATCCGAAAGGAATGTGGGTGCTTCCTGTGCATTGCTAATGCAAAAGAGTCATCCAGGATGAACAGCATGATTCCCCCATGAGACGGAATGCGGTCCTCGGGGGAGAGGGGTGGGGGAACGACATCAAAGCAGATCGGGAAGAATTTCAGGAGCTCAAAACGGTCGTGAGGACACAATTTTATTTCCTGAAGGCAGACAACAAGCCATAAGTCCTCTTTGTTGGATTGAAGGCCGCGAACATTCCATTGGAGAAGAGCCAAGACGAGGAGAAAAAAAAAAAAAAAAGAAATGGGGGTGTCACCTCAGCAGCTGCCGAGTGCCAGCATTCAAAGACACTCAACTACAGGGCACAGAGGCTGGAGGATCCTGCTCCAAGAAATCAACAGTGGCGTCGGCATTCTTCCTCTGCCGATCTGCGGAGTCCAGGCAACACGGAAGTCAGCCAGGCAAGGGTATCACATGGCAACACCACTGAAGATGATCTCCAATGTGGCAAAGAAGAAGACCATTTGCCTTTGTTTAACTTTCTTCAGCCTTTGTGGTTGGCAGAGGAAGACTCTGATGTTTGTTGGCTGTAGGGACATAGGAAGTCTTCATGGGAGTATTCATTCTGTCTTTTCTGGCCTGCTGGTTGTGTAGCAGGGGATGCACACTGGCAGGGGGAAGTTTGGTAGCTATTTGCACAGCTTGCGGAAGAGGACACGGGAATGCTACCGTGACCCTGGGCGATTTTACATCTGCAGTGTCAAATTTGAGGTCACATGTCTGCGTGGCTGAGTCCTTCATGAAGAAAGAAGCAGCAAAACAGTTCTGTAAGTGCCAGATGGTTGAACCCAGGGTTTCCAACTAACCAACAACTTACAAGCAACCGGGTAAAGCACTTTTTCCATCACCTGGATCTCCTGGACAGCCCACTCATCGAGGTACACGGGACAATCTCAGGAGGAGGCAGCATGGTCACCACTGCATTTGATACGGTGGGGGGAAGGAGGCAGACAATTTCCCTCATGAGCATCCCTACCACAGGTTACACATTTGGCCGGTTTTCTGGAGGACATTTGAGTGTAGTTGTAACGATGACACAGGTAACACCGCATTGGGTTCAGAATGTATGGTCTGACTGTGATAACTTCATAACCTGCTGTGAGCTTTGATGGAAGCACCACTCTATCAAAAGTGAGAGAAAGAGTGTGTGTAGACACTAAGGAGGCATCTATCTTTCTCATCACCCAATGGACTGCAATAATACCCTGATCAGAAGGCTATGTTCGGATTTCTGGAGGGTGAAGCTGCAAGCAGTTGTTGTGCTTGAGAATCAGAAGTAGTCTCCAAGAGCAAAGCACCACTGCGTAAACAAGATCAAGACTTCGTAGGGCCAGCTAGTAAATGAACACCTTTCTGAATGATAAACACATCTACTGTAGTGAAGGACTGACTGACTTCAGTATGTGAAACCACAAGGATCTGTGGTGCAACTGGGAGGGTCTTTGAACCATTAACCTCATACCATTTACATTTCGTAGACGTTGGCTGTGAAGGTGATTGGCTTCATTGTGAGAAAATCCCCCACAATTGCCAGTGCTCCTTCCAACCAGGGGGGCCCTTCAGAAGGGGACGCACCCACCTTAGGTGACTGTTCACACCTCCCGAACAGCTGACACATGGACCAATCGGCAATTTGGGAAGGTAGCAGCTCAGGAAATCATCCCTTCCTGGGCCTGGCCTGTAGCACGTGATACGTGCAAATCCTACCTGTCAACCAGAAGCAGGGGATTATGCGTTCATGAGTCACCTGTTACACATCAGATGCATGGGCAGGCCTACATGAGCGCACAGCAAGGAAGAGTGAAAAAGACGCACTTCAAAGGTCGAAGCAGAAGGAGGATAGGAGAAAGGGAATTAGGAAAGAAAAAAAGGAACGAAAAACAGTGGAGAGACTGTTGTGATATTGGCTACTGAAAATGTAGAACACATTTCCAAAAGCATCCCAAGTGTGTTCCCCAAGGGAAGAGAAAAAGGATAGCAAGAGGATAGACATGCACCACAGTAGAAAAACTATGCTGCAAAGGCTGGGACCCCATGGTAGCCACACACAAACCGGCCAAAGAGCAGTGAGCCCCCTGCGGAGGGGTTCATGGGCGATTGTTTTGTATTCCTATGTTATAGTTTAATTCTGAATTGGTGATGCCAATGAATGTGACAGGAGGAAAAATGTCAGTGGTGATGGACTGTTCTTTTGCGTAGCTAATAATCATTTCAAAAAAATTGTGAGTGGTTATTGAAATGTTCCAATTTCTGAGGCTGTGGTTACACAGGAACATGCGAGTACAGTTTCAGTTTTACGGAATATTCTGTTTATATTACATACTGCAAAATATATTCCACTACATCGCTACATAATTTCATGCACTCCACAGTGTGACAACATTTATGAAGGACTATTTTTTCAGTGGTTCCACCATCTTGTCTAATCATTTGACTCATTTTTTGTCATGTTAACTCCCTGGTCATTCACTGCACCAGCTGCAGCAGGCAACACAAAAGCAGCTGGCACTATACGAGCTTTTAGCTTTATTTACTCTCCTTTACTTTTAATAGACTGTATATTTTGATGAAGGACTGACATACCTGTATAGGCCATTATTTCTGAAAGCTTCCTCATTTTGATTGTTCTTTATTTCCTACTTCTGGTGTATATGCCTTCTAGTGCGGTACATTCTATCTTCTATGTACCTGTTGCATAAGTCTAAACTGTGGAGCCTGTTGTCATGATATAGGCCTACCTGCAACGAGCCTAGTTTGTGACAAAATGGGTTTGACCCCATGTGGCCCCACCCCCCTTCCCTTCCATTCCCTATCCTATACAAATGCAGGCCATGTCTAGTGAAACCCGATTTCCCTACACCCCCAACCGGCACTAATGTAATGTGCTCTTGATCAGCAGTCATCAGTGCCATTCCCAGCTTCGCATTAACTTAACAGCTATGGCTAATCATGGTATTGCAAGAGCTCAACAAGGTTGTGCTGCCAGTTAAGAAGATTATATTCTTTTAAATTAGTGTGTTTAAAACTGGATTCTGTTTATCTAAGGCAAGTTGCTGACATCGCATGCGTAGAATTTAACTTACGAGCTCCTCTCGGGGTTTCGTAGATTCATCGTTGAAGTTCGGTAAATTGTTATTGTCTGGCACACGCATGATTGCATAACACTGGACGGGTCTTTAAAATCAACACGTTTCACCGTCACTAGTACGAACGGCGCATTATCAACAATTCAAAACATAAATGTCATCTTTATAGTTTCAGAGATTAAAACGAACGAACACTAATAAAAACCGTGTATAGTGTATCTTCGATATTAATTGGGACCTGATTCTTCACATTCAGCACATTTACTTAGGCTTATAAGTGCGACATATTTTCCTGAGTATGTTGTTTTCAGTTTGTAATGGGAATGAAGTAAAAACAAAGAAAAGAAACATAAAACTCACAACTGTTACAGTACGACCTAAAATTTTAGAATTTCAATTTATTGTCCAATTCCTGTAAATTCAGCCGCAAAGATACAACAAATTTAAGTATGAAGCAGTGGCTTTACTCAATTGCCATAAAAACAACAGCGGCATAATTCGCTTTCATCTGTCGATAATGAATGTTATCTCTGAGTTCAAGGGGCCATGTTGTGGGTGTATGGCTGTTTGGCAGAAGGGGGCTGAATCCCGAAGGCAGAAATGGTGATGGAGTAGTAGAAGAAGGGGGTCGGCCTGCTGTTTTAGAGCTGTGAAGCTGGTAGGTGCTAGTATTACTCATGTGTATTTAAGTTTGGCGTCAGGAAAACTTACCGTGTAGAAACAGCGAACAGTAGAGCTAAGTTACTGAATGGTATTTAGTATGAAGTTCATTGGAGAGAGTTAGGAAATAAATTGATTAATGTGGGGTCATTCGAGACACACAATAGAATATAACTCAGATTTTATCACAACCAGATAAGCAGTTTGGTGTACGGAAATACATAGTTTCAGACGGAAACGGACAAATCCTCGACCAGGAGGAAAATGTTTTGAAACACTGATTGAATGTTACAGCTAAAATCACGGCTTACAGCAGTCAAGATAAGCGTGTGTCACATACAGCCAAGCAGATAAGTTCGAGACGCTTTTGGGATACAGTGCTAACGTATCCAACCCCCACAACCAAACATGGGTCAAGTGGAAACAAGACTTTAATTATTCTGTGACATTAGTCGTATTATTATGACACATTACACATAATTTCATCTGCTAATTCACAGTTGCCTTAAACCCTATACATGTATTATTAAATAACAATTTTAATTCCTCGTACCATGTAGCCTCCTACAGATTTAACTTGTGACAATTTTCTGTCAGTCATCATCTGTATAATACTGCCACGCAGTGTATTTCTTCACTTCTTTTAGAGGACGAATTTCGTCATCTTTTGGCCCAAGTGTGTGAACTTTGTCTCTGCCCTAAGCATCTTATCACCCATTCTTATTAAAGAAGTATGCTTAACACATTCACTGTAGACAAGTAATCTGTTGATTCCTACTATCAAATATTTTGCAACAAACACTGAATCATTCGTATTAAAATTAATATTAAAGTCTGTAAATGAAGCAGCTTAAATGAACTGATTTGGCAAAGTGTCTTTGTTAATGCAGTAAAAAGCACATAGTGTAAGAAAAAGAATGAGGAAAAGAATTACTGTATGGAAATGAATACACAGAAATTACAGTGTAAATGAATAGAAATTGAATATGGGTAGCCTATATCTTTCAGTAGGTAAGATTGTGCTTCACTGAAGAATGAATGACTAACTACCAGGAAAAAGCTGTGGAGTCTCTGTAACAATCATTATTCTTCCAGATTTCTTCTATGGTGCCTATGGAATGTTGATGCCAGTAATGTACGATTGTGGCTCATTAATACACTTCTCTCCAATCCTCTAGGTACATATCCCGCACCAAACATATAGCACTTAAAAAGAATATTACAAATTTACAAACACATATGAACATTTAAAGCCGAATAAAAAGTAACTCAGTATGCACAAATACACAAGAGAGCCTTGTAATTATTTACGGAGTCCTAACTGATACTGTGTGGTGGCTGATGGTCTGACAATAACAGTTTGCCTAAGCAATAGCTCAGTTTGATGAGCTATTGTATAAAACACATTTTATCAATAGTTTTCCTTGTTGGAGAGTGTATGCTTAAATTGTACCAGAAGTGTTTTCCTTAATAGCAGCTAAGGTCTTAAATGTATCTTTTTAAATTTAATAACTGTTACAATTTGACATACTAAAACCTATTTTATTAGGCTGAAAAAATACTCGTAATTGAAAAACTTTTCTAATAAATAAAATGATTGTATGGCCGCATAATGCAGTTGTTTGTTTGATGCCACTACAATGACTTGGCATTGATGAAGATGAGATGAAATGATTAAGACATCGTAACTAACCGGTCCCCAAGTGATGAAAATCTCCAACCTAACTGTGAATTGAACCTATGATCTGGACACAGCAACACTAACTGCTAGGCCATGAACTGTGGCTAAAGAATTTCTGGCCAAGAATTGGCTCCAGGAGGCAAAATGCATTGTACCACTGATTCACTAAATACTTCACCTCTTGGTTGTAAATACTGGTCAACAATTGTCACATAATTTTTAAACTTTTTGATTGAGTTTTCCTGGGATACCAATATAATTTTTAGTATTTATCAGTAAACTACATATAGAACAAAGTTAGACACTTTGCCATTTCTGCTGTTCTCGTCTGTTCCCTTTTTGCTGGCACATTGGCCCCCATATTGCTCATAGTTTCCTGATTTAATATTGTGAAAGTTTACAGGGTTTCACAGTAGTCATTAACAGAAAAACAACTTGCAACCCTTTGATTTAAAATCACACTTTTTGTAACTTGAGAGAAAGAGGCAATATATTAAATACATAGACCTCCTGAAAGAACATGATTAAGTTTTAAAAAACAAAAAACAATTTGATGGGTTACTTTTGATAAAATTCCTATTAACATAGTAATAGTATTAAAAAATTTCATACATTTAAGGCATTGTCATAGGCTTAGTCCATATAAAATATACATCTTTTGCTGCTTTCTATATCCTTCAGGGAGTGGAGCAGTAAGGCTTGTGTAATGGGAAGTGCTAAAAAACTGAACAAATAACAAAATTGTTAAATCTTATTAAAATTATGAAAGGGACTTGGGCAACTTTAAGGAAGTTGTTAATCCAGATGTAGATAGATTGGATTTCTCTTTGCTATATATCTACGGGGTCGACAAAAGCATCCGATCCAACGCGTCGGCTTTGACCCGTGACGTAAGGGTGTCGTCGTGTGTGACGTCATGACGGCGCGGAGTTTGGTTTGAGTGTCTCCAGTTCTGTTTTATTTTATTTACTTTTCTGATCTGTTCGTTCTATCTCTTGGGATTTTATTTTTTTTTTTAAATTTAAACACTTATTACTTATTTTAATTATCTGTTTCCTCGAATTTCTGTTTTAGTTTATTATATTTATCTTTCTGATCTGTTCGTTCTATCCCGTGAGATTTATTTTTTTTTAAAGACAAAAAACACTAATCAGCTACTGAAGCATCTTTATCTTCTACGGGTTGCAGGGGTTACGACCCCTAGGGAGGTGGGTGGGTATTCATGCATGGCTGTCTTCACTTACACGTTGTAGCTACGCAAGGCGTCTAAATTTGTTTACATTTAGTTTGCCCCCCCACCCAAAACACCCCATTTCCAGCGCTTGTACCGTTAGTGTCATTAGGCTTCTTGTGGAAAGTGTGTGTGTTTGTTTTTGTTTCTGCCATATTTGTGACGTCATGGGTCAAAGCAGACGGGTGGGATCGGACGCTTCCGTATTTCCTATCTACGTTATGTTGGCTGTGAAAGTGAGGACAGTAAAATGAAGCAGTTCATCACGTGAGTGAATGTGCCGGATGTCTTGTGTGTGATATCACTGATTAAATGGCAGTGGACGGGAGCTTCCTGTGATACGTTATCCCCATGCTGATTAAGGTGCTACGTTATGTAGCAAGTTATACTGAAACTGTAAGAAGTTTTTCTCTTCATTTCTGATTACAATTTTTGTGGGCTTGGTATTTCCTTCTTCTTTGCCAGCATAGGGATGCATACATGTCATATTAGTGTTTATGATGATGATTTATATTGCTAAAACTGTTCATTAAATTTGTGTGTGTTTCTACAATGTAGAAGTTGGTCTGATTAGTTAAATGTGTAATTTGTTTGTCACATTTAACTGATGGTTTTCTCTGATTTTCTTGAGGTTTTACCTAAAGGTATTGTATGCATAGAAAGTGTTTACAGAAGTGGAGAGTAATTTCATAGCTGAGTTTAGACTTATAATGTGGTTTACCCCAGTTTACATTGTTTGTGATTAATTTACTCCTTCTATTTCATTCGCCTTTTTCTATGTCCAAGTCTTCAGGGGTTATGATGGAAATATAATAAGTCAGTAATTTATGCTATATATGTCCTCCAGATAAACGGTGTAAAATATTAGTACATTGTACTCATGATGTGAAACATTTGTTTAATGATATGTTTAATGACATTAGTAGTGGCAATGCTGCTAGCAATAAAATTTCTTAAAATATATTTTAGTGAATGGTGTCTCTCTGTCCTCCAAATGAATTTTCGGATAGTTCCAAGGAGGGGACATTCCACTATGCGTACACATTTGTAAGTGTCTACATTCCTTCTACAATAACTTAATTTACACTGTACTTCATTAAAAAATGTTTCTTTTTGCAGGTACCTCTGCCCACAAGATGATCGGTGGGCTATTTGTATATAACCATAAAGGTGAAGTACTGATCTCCAGAGTGTATAGAGATGATATTGGACGAAATGCTGTTGATGCTTTCCGCGTCAATGTTATACATGCCAGGCAGCAAGTCAGATCACCAGTAACTAATATAGCAAGAACATCTTTCTTTCACATTAAGGTATTGTTTCCATGATTGCTGTTAGCTGGCACAGATACAGAGAATAAAATGAATAGTGCAATCTGTTTGTTGACATAGGGAAATGTAAGAGATGCATATTGCAGTGAAAAATGCCACTGTTTCATCATTGGATATTGTGACATGTCAGATTCCATCTCGCTCTCAAAAATCATTAAAAATATGGTTATGAAAGGACAAGGAAATAATGCAAGTCTATCATAGTAATGGTACTGACATTGTGGAAATTTTCATACAATAAGGGTCAGCTTAGATCTGCAGGATAACTTCATGTAGTCAGGTAAAGTTATTTCATTCAGCTGGATTAAATGAAGTACTTTGCCATCATGTAATTCAGTTTTGTGTGATTATAGCCTGTGGAAATTCATAAGAAATAGGTTAATATGGAGCCTGCACCATAATTTTTAACAATTTGGAAATGGCAATGAGCTGAAGTCATGTACTTCAGTTTCTGATGATCCCCAACACTGAAACAATGGATTAAAACCTCCATGAAATGTATAATATGGTATTAGACAATAGGTAATTATAGCTGTGTGAAATAGCTGATGATGCCATAGCTTCTTAAAGCAAGTGTGTTTCACGTGAAGAATTAACTACTAAGACCTCATGCACAATTATTGTTGCTCATTGAACACTGACCGAAAGCGAGAAGAAATTTCTCAGCAGTATATGGGCCATTTATAAAGGATCAAACAGATGTTGCAAGCATTTTTGTTATTATCCATGAGACCTGTGCCCACCACCTTGTGCCTGAAATTAAATAGTAGTCAAACCAGGGGATGGAAACAGCCCTGAACCAAAGCTACTGAAACTTGAAAATTCCTTGCAGATTGTGTGCCAGGCCAAGACTTGAACTCAAGACCTTTGCATTTCAAAGGCAAATGGTGTACAGACGGAGCTACCCAAGCACAAATAATGACCTGTCCTCACAACTTTACTTCTGCTAGTACCTCATCCCTTGTTTTCCAATCTTCACAGTTTTAATCTTACAGAAAGTTTCATATCAACACCCACTCCGCTGCAGGCTGAAAATTTCATTCTAGATTAAATTTGTTTCATCTACTTCAAAGTTGGGCCAGTGATCTGATCTCTAGAATAATCCCTCTTACATTAGAAATGGAAAAAAAACTGCATTCCAAAAATAATCATCTTTCTTAAGGCTGTTATACCTTGACCTTCGGCAATCAAAAATTATCAGTGGCACAACTAAGGTATTTGAAGTACCAATAAATGTGCATACTATTCACCACATTTGGCAATCTTGAGTTTCATTCATTCCCAAAGCTGGAAAAATTGTGTTGGAGGTTTACTACAAAACAGAAAAAAGACACAGTTTACATTCCTTAAAGAGTAAAACATTAGACAAGAGACAGAGAGGTAGTTCTAAACTGAGCACTAGCAACAAAAGGAATCAACAAGAGAGAAAGGGAAACTTCATAAAACATGTCATGAACAAAGGGAGAAGTGAAGTGATGAGACTGACTGAGAAATGGTGAGCAAGCGAAAATGGGAGATAACGCGAGCATTTTCTTTACTGTTTGATATTGGAAAAACAAACCATGCATGTTAATTTTTGGGAAACCACTATGAGGGTGATGGGTGGAAGTGTTTCACAATCTTCTTAAAACAGCATTTCTGCGCAGAGTGCAGGGTAGCTTGTTCCAGATGTGGACAGCAGTAGCATAGTAGTAGTTTACAAATGTTTTTTTGTTATAAATGTGGGGTGCTAGATATGTGAACCCTAGGACAGTTTTTTTTTAATCTCTGATGCAAGTTACTGAGATGCTTGTGCACTGAGCAGCAGATCAGGTAAACATGGCATGCAATAGTCACGGTTGGATTACATCACAGCAGTGCGGGTTAGAACAACAATTGATTGTGCAAGTTCATGTTTCAGATTATGTGGAAATACATTTCAAAACTGTTGAGGGCATAGCAGCAAGTGGAAGTCTTTCTACATGTGGCAAATTTTCTGCCCCATTGAGATGCTAGTACAAAGTTAGACCCAAGCTCTTCACTGTATTTTGGTAAGGTATTGGAATATGACTGAGAAGGATAAAAGGCTGTTGTTTGCAGAATTCAGAACTTATTGATTTTTTTGGGATACTAAAATTACTTGGTACTTTGCATTTAGTTTACATCCTAGGTTTTGCACTCCTCTCCCTCTCACCACTGAAGAAATATCGTTCATGTTGATGGTAGTATTAATGACTTCAGGTGTAGCACTTGGGTAGGCCTAACAATATTTGTAAGATAGAACAAATAAGATCAACAAAATACGAAAACAGTAGTGGGTGCAGGACTGACTGCTGTGGTACTCCTGAGAGGACATGTTTCCAGGACAACTTTTTATTCCCACAGACAACATATTGCTGTCTGTTTTCCAAATTATTTTTAAATCATTTCAGTGTACCATCTAAAAAATTTAAGTCACATTTTTCTGAGCAGTATGTCAAAGCTGATGGCATCAAATGCTTTGCTGAAGTCTAGTATTGTCAATGTAGCTTGTGGTCATCCATGGCATAATGCAGTGTTAATGTTATGATGTTTATGTAAACCAAACTGGTATTTGTCCTAATATTGAACTTGGGTCAGTATTCATTAATTTAGCCATGAACAACAAAGTCCGGTGCTTTGGATACAGTGTAAGATGTTGATTGAATGATAATCACAAGGTGATTATGGGGTTTTGTTCTTAGGGATAGGTTGGAGTACACTTCTTTTCCATGTCTTGAGATATGCTCCTTTCACAAGAGAGGAGTTAAGTGTGTGTTAATACAGGTAGTAAAGTATCTGTGTCATTCTTGATCACAGTTGTGCTGGTTGTCATTTCTTATCGCATTAGAAGAGATTCTCATTTTTGTGTATATTGTAATGCAAGTTAGGTGGAAAGTCTCATAGTTATGTAGTCTGAGGTTTCTTGTGCGCAGTGGTTCTTTGCAGCAAGATGGTTGACTGGTCCTGGGAAAAATTCAATCAGCTGAGACCAGAAAAACAGTTTCTAGTTTTACCTTACTGGCATTCCAAGCTACAGATTACCCTCGAAGTAGTTCCCATCCGCTCGTACACGCTGGTCCCAGTGCTTCCGTCACTGGTCAGACATTTTCTGGAAGTCCTGTTCTTTGAGGGTGTTTATCACCACCAGCGATGCTTTTTGAATCCTCTTTCGAGTGTCGAACTGACGGCCTTTCAACTTGAGTTTCAGTTTTGGTAATAGCATGAAGTTGCAAGGTGCCAAATCTGGTGACTACAGTGGGTGGGGTACAACCTTTGTTGTTTTTTGCCAAAAAGGTCCTGGTGAGCAAGGACGTGTGACAGGGTGTGTTGTCGTGATGCAGCAACCAGTTCCCTTGATGCCAAAGTTCGGGACATCATTGCCACACGTTTTCATGGAGCTGTCGCAAAAGATCGCAGTAGGGGACTTCACTGTTTGGTTGGGTGGGACGAATTCTTTGTGCACAATTCCCTTGGTATCGAAGAACGTGCTCTTCACCTGTCTCACTTTTTTGGGTCTTGGATAGCCCGGGCCCTTCCACTGGGACGATTGTTGCTTTGTCTCTGGGTCATAACTGCAAATCCAACACCAGTGACAACCTGCGACTAGAAGGTTGGATCGTCAGATGCTGTCTGACGAAGGTCCGTGCATACTTACACGCTGTGCCTTCTGCTCGCCACACACCAGACACCAAGTATTACGGAAGTCACTAGGGACACATATGTCCTCCCAGCTGAATGCCACTCTGTACTCTGACTCATCAGATATGCAGCTCTCACCACCTAGCGGTGCAAAGATCGACTACTACTTTCCAGTTGGCAGCACCACCCCTGAAAATTTTGGATTCCACCTCGTTGTGCACAGTATTCTTGTTCATCATTGGACAAAAGTCAGTTGTCACCTGAGGAGAAAGATTTTTTTCTTACATGGAATTGTATGTATAGGACCATGTTCATCAAAGAGAGCTACGAGGCTATCAGTAAGCTCATGAATTTCGTCATCAGTTGTGGAGACTCTAATTATGAGGGGATCAAAAAGTTTCTAGCCTTACAAATAATGAATGATAGAAATTTCAGAAGACGAATATATTTGTCAATATAATACCTATGTACATTAATAAACTTGTGGGCATACTCAGATAACTTCTGTAAACCATTCAAAGAAAAGGTCTTAGATTGCAAGTCCAACCAAGCGTTCACTGCATCATCGTCAGTTCGTCATCCTTTGAGGTCTTTTTTTAGGTTTGGGAAAAGAAAAGTCTGGTGGAGCCAAATCTGGAGAATATGGCGGATGACATAACAATTCTAACTCGGTCATGCAGAGCTTACAGTGTTGTGAGGGCTTCATGTGGCAGTGCATTCTCCTGATGCGAAAGAAGTCTGCGCGCCAATTTTCTGCACCTTTTTTTTCTTTCTCTCTTCTTTCAAATGGCACAGGAGTGTGATGCATTGATATTTATTCACTTTCGCAAGTAAACCACCATAATTACCCTTTCTTCATCCCAGAAGACCAATCCAATCACCTTAGCTGCTGATTTTTGCACCTGGAATTTTTTTGGGGTAGGTGATGAAGGATTTTTCCATTGTTGTGACTGTTGTTTTGTCTCGGGATCAAAGTAGTGAATCCACATTTCGTCCAGTGTAGCATAACTTGCAAGAAAGCAATGTTCATCTGTTTCAAATTGGTGGATGATTTCTTGACAACAATGCACACGCTCCTGTCCCTGATCCGCATTCAAGTCTTTTGGGACCCACCAAGATGAAACTTTCTGCATTCCAAAATATACACAACAATGTCATAAGTACACCCGTGGGAGATTCCAAATGTGATTTCAATGTGCTGCAACATTGTTAGACAATCCTGCAAAATCATAGCATAAATTGCAGTCACTGTTTCGTCAGTGGCAATGGTGATAGGCCTTCTGCTCCTTGGCGCACCTTCCACACTCATTCTTCCACGTTTGAAGTCGGACACTCGGTTTTTTACTGTTGCACGTGACAGAGCACTGTCCTCAAGTATATTCCACATGTCCTACTCAATTTCCTTGGACATCATTCCTTTCAAATGAGGATATTCAATCACAGTATGGTTCTCGATTCTCTCAATATTCGCGATTTTGCTTACACTAAGGTATACGATGCATCGTAGCTGCCAAATTAATGAAGCTGGAGCCGCGAAATTTGACTTTCATACTCACTAACGGTCACTAGAAAAGTAGATGGTGGTGTTTGTGCGATACATTAACTGTAACTATCTCGGGCTAGAAACTTTTCAACTACCTCTCGTGTTTGATGCCAGTGGGCTCCTGGGCACTCAGCAGTTAGCGAAACAATCAATATGTTTAGTATTCCTACAAATTTTGTGATGTGATTTGAGCTTTGCAGGATGTGAGGAGTAGAACAGGTATATTATGTTACATGTAGAGCCCTGGAGCCGAGATTTGACCTGTATCTTGTGTCATTCTGCTTACCTATAGTTTTCTCACTAAGTTTTGAAGAGTCTTCAAGTCTCATGTCTTTGACCTGAAATCATATATTGAGAACTGTCAGGTGGGGGAGATTCAGAAGATGAGAACTGGACAAAAAATTTGTTTTAAAGGTGGTTCATTCCAATATATTTGCACTGTATTAAAGTTGGTCAGTTCCAGTTGCACAATTCACAATCCAGTGTACACATGTAAATGGAAGTGCATATTCCATATTGTAATTCCATAATGAAGGAAAATTACCTTACTACTAAGCAACATCACAGATTTTGGCGGGTCTGAACTTTTAATGTCAATTATTTCATAAGATAATTACTTTCAGGTAACTTTCGAAAAGTTGGCAATGCCTGCTTTTTGAGCGAGTGGTAACAATACAGGGTGTTTCAAAAAGATTTTACTACTTTAAAAATTCATATAAATTTATTGATAGAAGAAACAGAGCTAGGTTTAGTGTTATTTTGTAGGGAAACACACACAAAGGTTTTATGTCTTAAACGAAAGATGTTGTATGTGGCTTCTGTTGGTTATCCTGCACACATCCCATTGGTAATCAATTTCTTCCCAAACTTGCTCAGTGGCAGCATAAATTCTTGCTCCAGTTTCAGGTAGAGAAGCCGACATAGGTGGTACAAACTTGATAGCCTTGATGAATCCCCATAAAAAAATATGGTGTCTGGTCCAGGGAACGTGGGGGCCATGCAGTTGGTGCATCATGGCCAATCCATTGACCTGGAAAGCAGTAATTGAGAAAATCCTAGATGTCAGCCAGATAGTGGGGTTGTGCACCATCTTGCATGAAGTAAACATTTTGTTCTTGGTCATCCACATCGATCTGTGGCATCAAAACTTGTAACATATCCAGGTACACCATTCCATTGATGGTTCTCGTTGAAAAAAAGGAGCTGTGCACTTTGTTCTTGCTCAGTGCACAAAAAAAAGTTCAGTTTAGGGCTTTCAAAAACATGTTGCAATGTTTGCTGTGGATTTTCGCTGCCTCAAATCAAACAGTTGTGTTTGTTAACCTTGCCATGTAAGTGAAAAGTCGACTCGTCAGAAAAGATGATTTTGTTCAAGAAATATTGATCCTCATGTAATTGATTTAACATATCCGCACAGAAATCCTTGTGAGCAATTTTATCAGTGTCTTTTTATTGCTTGTACGGTCGTCAATCTGTACGGTTTCAAATGCAAACGGTTTCTTAACACACGCCAAACAGACGTATCTGGGATTTGCAGTTCGTGAGATGCACGTCGTGCTGATTTTGTAGGTCTGTTGATAAAATTCTCACTCGCTCAACGGCATAGTCAGATGTGCTTGGACGACGTGAGGATTTCCCATGTCTTACCAAGCATACTGTTTCTCCGGATATTTATGCCACTCATAAATTGTGGGGCTACTAGGAGGATCTTTAGCGTACATGGTGTGGAAATTATGATGAACTGTTGTCGCCGACTTCGAATCTTCAAACCAAAGAGTACTGCTAGCACACTCGGGTCCAGTGAAGGCAGCCATCTTTAATGGAACTGCCGCTAGCATTCGTTACGGTGTGATTCGGCGCTAGCAAACTACACGAGACAAAACTTGATGTATTTTCCTGCAATATTACAATCACCTCTCCTGGTACTTTGAATTAATTTATATGAATTTTCAAAGTTGTAAAGTCCTTTTTGAAACACCCTGTATTTTTGCTGTTATATGATGTTTTTGTAACTTCAGGTATCTGTATCTTTTGATTACCAATGTTTTCTGTAAAGCTAATTGAATCATTATACTCATGAACGTAAACAGCTGAGCTACAAATTCGAGATTTTGACTAAAAACCAATTTTAATTATTCCTGTAGATGTGATATATCACATGAACACTGTACTAGACAATGAAAAGGTTAAAAATTTTAGCTGTTCTTGGGAACAGAAAACATAGCAGGTGAATTCAATTCCAACTCGTTATGTCTCAGTAGCTACTTTGTCTTTTTTGTTGCCATTACATCTCTGAGTGTGATTGCACTGTGTAGTGTAGGGGTTGTAATGGGAGAATGCTCAGGTCTGTATTCATGTCTCCCATTATGACGTGTTCGTATTGTCGCTGTAGAGAATATAATTCCGGCTGAATGGAAGTCATTGAGCTGATTTTTGGAGGCTTATAGGCAACTCACATAAAGTGCTTAAAACACTGTAGTCTTACTTCATTGACCATAAATTATGCCTGTCTTACTTTGCCAGGGCTCAATCCTCTCAAAACTTTCGTTTGAGATCAAATAGTATGTGTGTCTTGCTTAGTATCAGTCCTAAGAAACATATGTAGTGGGAGATACAGTTACTGGTGATATGTGTGGTTTTAGCAAAGTTTGACACAGGATTGCATAACAGTGTAGTTGCTGGAGGAAAGACTGAGTTCTTTGTAATGTACTGACAAAGACTGCATGTTACAGTGGGCTATTTACAGCTAACTAACACATGCTTCAGGGCAGCCTGCAATAAGCTGTTAGGCAAGTTTGCTTCTACATGTGGCAAAGGAGACTTACCCACACTCCTGTGAAGTTGCATAGCTCAGTGATGGTTAGAATTTCGTACTCTTGGGGTGCTTCTGAGTTACGGTCGCTGAAGAAGAGAAAGCAGATTTTAAGAAGGTTGTCCATTGTGAGGACGGTATGGTTGAGGTAATGGTTATTGTGAAACAATTAACACTTAGTCTTCAAACATAAAATATAATTAATATGTTGTACAGTTCAGAGGGGAAAGAAAAAAGTGAGGTACTTAGCAGGGATAATGATGCCAGCAGAGAAAAGTAAATATAATAACTAAAAGACTAGCATAGGTAGCTCCAATTCAATTAGAAATTACTGTAATGAGACAGGTTCTAATTTTTCTGATTAGTGGTTAAGAGATAATTGAAAAGGTGTAAGAAATGTAAACAAGGTAAAGAACACAGTGCTGCAGCAGCTGCTGCTGCTGCTACCACTACAAGTAAGTAGAGAACTCAAAGGCAAAAGGAAGAATGGAGATGTTGACGGTAACTAATGTTAAGTAATAACTACAGTGAAGGCTATTGTGGTGAGACAGTAGGAAAAGAGGCCAATACAAAAATAATTACAATGTTACTGCAACTGCAGAGTCTAGTTATAGAGACTAGAGGATATTACACTAGTTTGCTTTTCATATTTTGGGACAAAGCAGTAGGGATCGAAACAAGAAAACAGTGTCCATTAAAGATGGGCACACCTTAAGAGCTGTGAGTGCTTGTTCAGCAGAACAGATGTTTTCACAGTAGCGAAGTTTAGCAAAGTGGATAGCTCTTAAGGAACACACTTTAGAGGCCATGTTTACTGAGACATTTTGCTTCTAGTATTGTTTATTTTCAAATGTATACCTTTATGCAATTAACTGATACAGCCTGCATTTTCTACAGCACTTTACCATATTTATTGATATTTTAGAGATTTGTGTTCACCCCGTGGCAAAAAATCCATTATGTGGCCATTTCATCTTCCTCTTTCAGAATAAATGTCAGTTTTCCTTCCTTAAAGCAAAAAATTGATCTTTGACATTCTATATCACTTCTGTTCATTGTTACATTGTCAGAATGCTTCTTTGTTGTGCAAATTAATTCTTTGAAACTGTTAATTTCGTTTACTTAATTATTTAGTATCCATGTAACCACGAGAGGGGAGGGGCTTTTGATGCATCTTTCTCTGGCTGATAAGTCACCTCTCATGCCACTGTTATCTCCTTCCTGCAGGGGTTCAGGGGATTGTGTGATACTTAACCATGTTATTAAGTCCCATTAATCCATATTCAGTCATTCAGGGAATGATTTGCAGTAACTTGAAGTATTCAGACAATAATTAGGAAAATCGTGGAGATTCAAAACATAACAGTCCGACAGGTCTGGACTGTGAACAGTCCCTGCCACCCAACCTCTCTCTCTCTCTCTCTCTCTCTCTCTCTCTCCCTCCCTCCCTCCCTCCCTCCCTCCCTCCCTCTCTCTCTCTCTCCCTCCCTCCCTCCCTCCCTCCCTCCCTCCCCCCCCCCTCCCCCCCCCCTAGTGTATTCACATTCACTTGTGTAATATCTATAGTGAGCCCATAAAGAAATTTTTGTTTAAATTTCCATTTTATTTTGACAGCGAGCAAATATATGGCTTGCCGCAGTAACAAAGCAGAATGTGAATGCTGCCATGGTGTTCGAATTTCTGTTGAAGATAATAGATGTTATGCAGTCGTATTTTGGAAAGATTTCAGAAGAGAATATCAAGAACAACTTTGTGCTCATTTATGAATTACTTGATGGTGAGGACATAAAAACTTGCTTATTTTTTCATACAGTTAACTCTTTGAGGAAATGCAGATATTAAACACGCACAATCATTCGAAAGCATTTTATGGTAGTTTCTCTTGGAATTTTATTTCTTTTGTGAAATTGTACATTTGTATTGCTTTAATAATTAGTGAACAATTAATTTTTGTACATACAAATATTTCTTATTGTAAAATAAGTTTTCTCATTATTAATGTCAATAGGCATATATTTATTGTTATATGTTGCAAAATGCATATACGTGAAAAATCATTTGACCAAGGGAATTAATTAATAATTTTGCAACAAACTTTTTTGCAGAAATCTTGGACTTTGGTTATCCTCAGAATTCAGACACAGGTGTTCTGAAAACTTTCATAACACAACAGGGAATAAAATCTCAGACTAAGGAAGAACAAGCACAGATAACATCACAAGTTACTGGACAGATCGGATGGCGTCGAGAGGGTATAAAATACAGAAGGAACGAATTGTTCCTAGATGTCCTTGAATATGTTAATCTTCTGATGTCACCACAAGGTGTGTGTAAAATAGAGTACCTAATAGTGGAAAGACTAGCCAAACTGAGAAGATTAAAAAGAAATTATACTTCAGTGGTTTGGACGCAATCTGTTTCTCTTAAAGTTAAAAATGAGTGTCATATCAATTTTCACTTGTAAGTTAGTGGGTGTTCAAGATTCATTTTGGAAGCCTTATGCTGTTTTCATATCACTCATTGAATTGAGTGTAGTCTGTGCATGGCTTTTTCTCTCTTGACGCTTAAGATATATTCTTCAAGGAAAATACTTTTAGGGCAGGGAACAGAAAGCATTTTCAAATAGTCACATTCTTCAGTGGCTGTAAAGAAGGCTCATTTTATCTTCCAAACTTATTGAAAGATATTGCATAAATCTGATAGGTTTTCCTTTCAAATTTTAGAATTGATTCCACTATGTGATACTTACATATAATATTAATCACATGTTGTAAAGTAAATTGCTAAGAGGTTTCAGATATTTTACTGCATCTTTCTCATTTTGAGTGCTAAACTTACAAATACTATACATTCCAGCTGCTACTTGACTTGGCAAGCCTCTTAGTTATCATTCATTAAGAATGACAAATTGTGTGCATTGGGTTGAAACAAGAAAAACTACTGTTCAGGGAACACCTATAATTTCTCTTAACTGCTGAGTGAAGTGTGGGGCCCTGAGTTGGCTATTATATACAGGCAAAATCACATGCACGAGGAAAGTAATTAAATAAATGGAGAGTTGAACAGAATGGACATGGTGTTGAGAGGAAGATATAAGATGAACATAAACAAAAGCAAAATGATAATGGAATTTAGTAGAATGAAGTAAACTGATGCTGAGGAAATTAGATTAGGAAATGAAACAATTAAAGTAGTATTAGTTTTGCTATTTGGGCAGCAAAATAACTGATGATAGTGGATGTAGAGAGGATATAAAATGTAGACTGGCAGTGGCAAGGAAAGTGTTTCAGAAGAAGAGAAATTTAACATAGAGTATAGATTTGAGTGTCAGGAAGTCTTTCCTGAAAGTATTTGTATGGAGTGTAGCCATATATGAAAGTGAAACATGGATGACACAGTTTAAACAAGAAGAAAATAGAAGCCTTTGAAATGAAATGTGGTGCTACAGAAGAATGCTGAAGATTGGGTGGCTAGATCATGTAACTAATGAGGAAGTACTGAATATAACTGAGGAGCAAAGAAATTTGTACCACAACTTGACTAGAAGAAGGGATTGGTTGGTAGGACATATTCAGAGACAGCAAGGGATCACCAGTTTAGTACTGGAGGAAAGTATGGGGGGGGGGGGGGGGGGGGGTTAAAAATCATAGAGGCAGACCAAGAGATAAATATGGTAAGCAGATTCAAATGGACATAGGTTGCAGAAGTTACTCAGAGATGAAGAGGCTTTCACAGGATAAAGTAGCTTGGAGAGCTGCATGAAACTGGTCTTTGAACTGTAGATGACAGCAACAGCAACAACAGATCTGTCATTACTGTTTTTTTTTTTACAACTATTTGCTGTCTTGTATCTTCACTCCGCAATATCTCTTACCGTTACCTGAGAAGTGACCTCAGAAACCTCATCTCAGCTGCTTCTTTTCTTCGGACCCACCTTTCATGACCATAAATGAGAGCAGGCTTAGCCACCACATTGTGTAGTCTGTTCGCTCTTTCCTTGTAATTCTACAGATTCCTCTTTAAAAAACCTTTTGTGGTGTAATATTTCTGTATATTTCAAACCACGTCTGAATTAGTTTTGGATATTGATTGCTCTGTCCTTAATATTTAAAACAAGTTTACCTGTTTTATTTTTCACTGTTTCTGCTCCTCTTATGTGTTTCCCTTCCATTGCTGTTACTTTTGTTTCATTTACAGGTACAACTACATACATTTTTAAAATGTTATGAAATTTTCATTTTCTTGTAAAGCATTTCCACTGTATGATAGGAAAACATGCTCACATACACGTAGTAAACACATCCATCTGGTAATTCTCTCCACATTTTCTTCCTTTGGTAGTAATCTCCATTTGGACTTTGTCATACCTGCAACAGTTCTTATTGTTCTTGAAAGTGGATAAATATTCTCCTTCTCATCTGAAAACTTTCATGGATCACGATAATGAGGTAAAGTTTCTGCAGTTAGCCATCACAAAGTAAATCACATGGCATATCAATTGTCTTCCATTTATATTGGCCATTGTAGATGGGATATGTTATTTTATCTCATGATATTTTTAAATGTTCGGTATAAAGCCTCTTCCAAATAATGTATATAATCTAGTGTGCTGTACTTCCTGTTGTGCATTCTGAACTACTGTCCAATTAAGTGGGAACAAGAGCGTTTCCAGATACCAAGCTACCCGGGCACATCGCCACGCGGGGTAGTCGTGCGGCCTATGGCGCCTTGCCATGGTTCGCTTGGCCCCCCCCTCCCCTCTCTCTCCCGTTGGAGGTTCGAGTCCTGCCTTGGGCATGGGTGTGTGTGTTGTCCTTAGTGTTAGTTAGTTTAGGTTAGATTTAGTAGTGTGTAAGCCTAGGGACCTATGACATCAGCAGTTTTGTCCCATAGAACTTACAAATTTCCAAATTTTTCTGGGCATATTTCATGACTCACCCTTGCAGTGTTATTTCTGTCAGTACCTCTCTCCTTCCAAATTTCACAGAAGGTTTGCTGCATACCTTGTGGAACTAGAGCTTCTTACAAGGCATACAGGATTACTTATGTGAAGTATGGAAGGTAGGAGACGGCTATTGATGAAAGTAAAGCCACAAAAATGATTCAGTTGGCAGAGCATTTGCTGGCAAAAGGCAAAATTTCTGGGTTTGAGTTTGTACAGTTTTACTCTTTCAGGAAGTTTGAAATTGGTGCACGCTAGGCAGTTGGCACACTAAGATTTCTATGATCTCTATGCAAAATTGTGGAGCAAATAACATATTGTCTGCTTTTGGCAGTCGAGGGTGTATAAGCCCCATGAAAAAGCTGGGAATTTTTTCATTCGGGGAAAATCACAGGAACTTTTTAGAAGTCCAGGAATTTTTCATGTTTTTAGTTTGCAGTTAAAGTTTAGTAGCTTTGACTGGTAATCTAATGCTGATTTTTACTTCAGCCCATTACTGCAGCAATAAAACATAACAAGAGAATAATGACAAACTTAAGTTTAAGTTGTAAAGAAAGTGGGATATTTGCAATAGAGTCCAGTTCATGCACAAGCATCTGCCAACAGCAAAGTTTGTTGGAGGCTTCAGAACGAAGATTGTCCACTACTTCGTAAAAATCTGCTTTTGATGAGTGTGACATCACAACCGTGTACATTTCAAAAGGTCTCCACACGTGAACAACATATCACAGCGACCCATCGCATGAGCAGCTGATTACTTTGTAGATTGCGCATGTGTGGGCAGATTGCGGCAGTCAGTCACTGATTGCTGGTTGCCTGGAAATCCCAAGCAAACTGACAGATCTCGTGCAATTCAGTCACACAATATGACTGCCTGGCTAATGCAGCTGTGTGTGACATTATGGCTGCAGCTCTTCTCTCTATTCATTAAGCTTGGTTGTGCGGTTTCATTTAGTTCCACCTTGTCCACGTTGAATAAGAAATTTACATTAGGTTTTGAGAAGCGAAGGGGGTAGCCAGAGTTGCCATTTATATCAAGAAGTAATACCAAATACACTCCCACATTTTGCAACGATTAGCATTTTGAAGCTTGTGCTGTAAAAGTAGAATTGATAGGAAGTGTATAGTTGTGGTCCAATGGGCTCCCTCTTTTGATGTTGAGGTATTTATTAAATAATTGTGTGTTGGTAAAGTTTCTACTTCTAAACTGATTGACATATGTACCCAGTAATGTTGAGGGTACATTTCAGTTTAAATGTTCAGGGTAAATCTGATATAGTTAAATCCAAATCCTTGTCCGACCCCTTAGCTGAATGGTCAGTGTGTGTGACTGCCAGTAGTAGACCCAGGTTTGATCCCCGGCCAGGTCGGAGATTTTCTGTGCTCAGGGCTGGGTGTTGGGTGACCCCACCATCATTTCATTAACAAAATGCAAGTTGCCTAGTGTGGTGTCAATTCAAATTACTTGCAGTTTGGTGGCTGAACTTCCCCAGGTGGGGCTTCCAACCATTAGTGCCACATGATCATTTCATTTTTTCACTCAAATCCCTTGTCATTTCATACAATCTTAACTCTCCTCCTTACAGTTTATAACAAGTTGCAGTAATCAGTAGTGCATTGACATCTCTGTACATGCATAAAGTAAATTGTGTAAATACTTGCAGTTCAGTTATGACTCGTGAATAAAAAGGAATTGAGGACTAATAAACAGAATACGAATCATATTGGCACATTGGAAACATATACACAACCCATTCAGTGTTGGTAAAAAATGTAATAAATTCTTTTAAGTAACCTACAGTTTCGAAACAAGTTCAATAAATTATAATTCTCATTTATTATAAATTTATGTTTTGTAAGCCTGGGCTTTAGTCACAATGATGTATCTACAAAATTGGCTATTTTGACATACCTACATCGCTGTCTCGATGTTAAAGCTGGGAAATTGTTAAATGAGTGCAAACAGTTTAAGAACAATTAGGTTTCACGATTATCAACAGCACGGAGTTGATAGCGGTGGTGATAGTGTTTCTATTCAAAAATTTCTTTTGCCCTCATCTCAAAACAGTTTTTATAGATAATTCTAAACCACCAAAGTAATCTTGGGGATACAAAAATCAGCTGCAACTGCTGCTAAACATAGCAATTCAATTTTCATAGCGGACCTTCTTGAGAAAGTGACATTTATGATACTGTTTGAAATTACTTGGCAAATCACTTATGTGTAGGGCATGAAGACGAGCGACCAATTACAGGCAATATCACATTGTCAAGGCGGGTGACTGATTAGACAATACTGCATTCAGTGGATTTCTGCGATCTGTCACTCACGTTCACAACTCTTTAACAGGTCACAGATAAAGGCTGCAAATGGTGGTCTCAGATGCGTTGTCCTCCAAGTAAATTTCCTTCTACAGAAGACAAATTGTTACATATGGAATGTGCACTGGTTTTCATAAATTATGGAGCATCTGACTCTTTCAAAACTTGAAGCTTCCAGAATATCAGCTTTTTATGCCTTAATTTAAAATTTTACTGACACAGTTGTTTTTTTATATTTCTTAAGGGTAACACACAATAAAAGGACTAATATTATATGTGAAAGCTTAGCTTTTCTTGTAGCTGTACTGTATTTTTATTAATTTAAAACATTAACTTTTCCTGTTTATTGGTTAACATTACTTAAGTGATGTTGCTGTTGACTGACTACAACTTGTCCTATGTTGTGCTGTCTTTGGCTGGCTAGACTATGTGACATGAGCTATGATTGGCTGACAAAACCACCTCACAATTTCAATTTCAGCGTTTCGGAAGCTACCATGCAGAATTTGGTGAAATTTATATTTATACTTTTATAATAATAAAATATGCAGTACACACGTTGCTGCACATCAAAGAACTTTTCAAAACTTTTTTTTCCCCCTGTGTTTAGTTTCCTAAAGCGCCAGAAAGTTATACCCCAGTGTATAAAACCTTGACCATTCAAATGATTGATAACTTCTACAGCTCCAAGGGAAAGTATATTGTCATTTAATAGAGAAAAAGTATTATTTTCACCCAGGGAAAAAATGTGTTTTTGACTGGGAAGTTGGAAAAGCCAGCAAATTTTTTTTCCCCTTGATCAGGTATACGCATTGTAGTCGTAACTGAAATTGTACTGCCTTAATGTAATCACCTCATTGGTGCAATTGTTCCCTGAAAGTAATATGTAATATTGAGTCCTGCTGCAGTTTCCCTAATGCATAGTGAAGTTTCTCAGTCCAAACCCTATGGCACTACCAAATTTTAACACAAAATTTTCTAGAGAGAAACAATTTTTCAAGACATCTGTCATATTCTCTGCATTAATTTCATATGACTAGGCTCATTCTTGCTAGTTAAAAAAAAAAAAATTAAGCACTTCACCGCAACTTTCTTCTCAGGTTACTTTTCAGTCACGAATAGTGAATAATGCTGATACTAAAAAAAAAAAACTGTGAATGTCAAGTCCACAAATGAAATTGTCAGCTGAATATTTGTTGATTGTGCTCTCACAATAGCTGCCTCCTAAATTTTTAATATTACTGGAATCACAGCTAACAAGATATTAGTGGAAATGTGATTGTGATTGTTAGTAAAACAAAAACCTGATTTGAAGTATTATACAAAACTATATTCATGTAATTAATGTTGATTTTTGTGTGTTAAATTTCTTACAGGTCAAGTACTGTCAGCACATGTTGCTGGTAAAGTAGTCATGAAATCTTACCTCTCAGGTATGCCAGAATGTAAATTTGGGATCAATGATAAGATCGTCATGGAAGCCAAAGGAAAGGGTCTGACTGCAGGTGGTGATGATCCAGCACGTTCAGGGAAGCCTGTAGTTGTCATAGATGATTGTCAGTTTCATCAATGTGTGAAGCTATCAAAATTTGAGACGGAACATTCCATCAGCTTCATTCCACCTGACGGAGAATTTGAGCTGATGAGGTAAAATTGAAGATAAATACACAATATTCATTTATTACAGGTTTATGATGTAGTGGACGCTTCACATAAATATTTGCCACTTTCTCATACTTAACATGTGTACGGCCTGTGGCTCACAGCAAGGTGCAAGCTCTTCTAGTTTATGCCACTTTGGTATTTTCTATGTAGGTGTCATAATTGTGACTGTTCTAGGTGACGGCGATGTGGTGGTGGTGGTGGTGGTGGTGGTGGTGGTGGTGGTGAACATCAATATGTATATAGATCCACCAGGAAGATGACTTTCAGAAACTGTATGTTTACTATGGTTTACAGTTTTTATGGGAGTGAAATTTATTATTAACAGTAACAGTGTTGTAGTTGTGACAGTCCTTCTTTCTGCTAGATATTTTGTCTCAAGAGTTTTATCCATTGAGGGTAAGGCGTTTGTCAGCAGTTACATAATGAGTAGTAATGCCAGGATGAAGTTCAATGTGTAAACAGAGGGACATTTGAGAGGGTCAAGAGAGGAGAGTGCAGTGAAATTTTGTAAGAAAGTCTTTATGCAAAACATCATAACCTGTATTAGTGTTAATGTACTACAGTCTTGTTTGTCCACTAGGGTAACAAAACTAACAATGCAATTTTGTCAGAGAGGTCTATACTTTCAATATGATGAAGCAGAACCTCTTACAAAAGTGAATTAAAACCATCTGTGAATGTATGGGCATTGGATCTCTAATGGATTGACTTTCATACCAGTAACGCAGTATTTGACATTCGGTCTAAATGCGAAACTTATTTATCCTTAAGGACCTCTAAAGCTCCTTTCTTTGTTACGAGATTTCAGCTACTGCCGTCATCAGATATCAAAAGCTTAGAATTAACAGAAGAGGATTTGTCAGTACTAAAACCTATGCCTAATGGAATAGATATAGGTTTTAGTACTGACATAGCATTCTCTTTCAAAATTCCACACTTTCCAACCCCAGGGATGGCAGTATCCCAAATCTTGTAATAAATAAGAAACTTTAATGGGCAATCTAGATGTTTTCTTTACAAAATGCCATCAAAGGTACCACACATGCAGAAATGTGTAAAAATAACAAACAAGAAGTTATTGTAAGAGGCATTAGCAGTTTCTCAACATAAAGACTCCAGTGAAATTTGTCAAGTTAGTTACATTCCAAAAGACACCAACGTTGTCATACAATTTCTGGCAACATAATACGTCCATTTTTCATCTTGAAGATGGAGGTTACCATCATAAGCTTGAATTTTTATTCTATAATTCAATATAGCAAAAATACTTCGAATATTTTATAGAAGGATGTCATTGGGAAGCACTTATTCCCTTATCAGCACTAAAGTCTTCCTCCTGCTGTATTGTTTATAAAAAATGCCCACATAAACTCAGTTTTGTGGAAATCACCTATAGAGATAATATGCCAATAGTGTTGTTTCTTTCACTCACTGGGGAAATCTTTAGCATCATTTTTTAACTTTCACAATGCACACACTACTACTGGACGCAGCTTTTCTACAAAGTAGTAATGAAGTTTTCTTATGATAGAGCCAACTCTACCAATACATATCTCCAGGTGGGCTATTCCCCTCCACCCCACACGCATGCGCACGACAGTTTTGCAATATTCTATTGCAATCAATTTCACTGTGTTTTAGTTGAGACTGAGAAGTTTTCTTTACTGTCTGTGATATGGGGATGGTCGTGACCTTGTCATATTTTATTATATCCTGTCGCAGGGGTAGCCAAACAATAAACTGGTACCCCAGATTCTGTACGGAAATCTTGAGAAAATCGCATTAATGTTCATACCTATCTCATTGACTTGTGAAGTGCCTCATGAGTATTATTGTATACAAAAATACTCTTGAAATTAAACTGTGGATCAAATTACTATTCTAGCAACTTCCCCTACTGACTTGGAAAAGGTATATTCCATAGTCTGCAAATTATTTGTTTTGGAAAGAGTATTAACAGTATCTTAATATATTTTAATGAGCTTAATTATAGTACTTCAATAACGCGACAAAATAAACTTTGTAGTTAAAATAAATAAGTTTCATGAAGCCATGATTATATTGTGCCCTTTTTTTGTGAAACTAATGAATATATTTTTATTTATTTGTGTAAAATTGCTTTAGATATGTTTGTTGACTGGTTTGGTGGTTCTTTTCAGGTACCGTACGACAAAAGATATCTCATTGCCATTCAGAGTTATTCCTCTTGTGAGAGAAGTGGGACGTACAAAGATGGAAGTGAAAGTTGTTCTGAAATCTAACTTCAAACCTTCCCTTCTGGGTCAGAAGATTGAAGTTAAAATCCCAACACCCCTGAATACATCAGGTGTACAGTTAATTTGCCTGAAAGGGAAGGCTAAGTACAAAGCATCAGAAAATGCAATTGTGTGGAAGTAAGTGTTAGAATTTTGGTTCATAAGAATGCTAAAATACAAAATATAAATACTGTAACTACTGATCCAAAGGTTCTGGCTCTGGTCTGGAGTCAATCAATCAACTGCTTCAATCTATATTAGTAATAAATGTGTAAAAATGTTGTCCATCAGTCTGAACATGCTAACCTCCAAAACTGCTAGACAGATTTCCATAAGGTTTTCAATTGTAACTTCAGCGTAGGCAGAATTACTATATAGGCTATAATTCATCAAAATCGGATCAGGAAAAAAAATATTCATGCCTATTATAAAAATGTATGTACATATGTATGTTCCACTTCTCCTCCGAAACCAGTGGACTGATTTCAACCAAACTTGGCACACATCACTTACACTGTGGGAAGAATGACTGTGAAACTAAGAACCCCACCTATCAGTGGGTTGGTTGGGGGAAGAGGGGGTGTGTGAAAATAGTGTAGGACACCATGCATGAATACTCAGATGTTACTAAAGAGTGAGAGCACTTAGTAACTTGCAATAAACTTAGCAATAACTTCAAACCTTTATGAAACTTTCACTGACATCCCCCACATAATGATGAAAAGAAAAAGGTTTATCATTTGCTACATTTTTGCTGTTCATGCAGTAAAACGGTTACATTAGGCATCACATTACACTGATCACTTCTTTGCTACTCTAGTCACAATGCATTTATCTGATAGTATCCACACATGCTGCTGAATGTACCTACACAATTATATCATTGTATGATAGATATTTCAGGAGATGTAAGGGAAGGAGGAGATCGACAGAAAGGGAAGGAAGGAGGGGGGGGGGGAGAGAGAGAGAGAGAGAGAGAGAGAGAGAGAGAGAGAGAGAGAGGGGGGGGGGGGGGAGGAAATATCAGGTAAAGGGGGCAGATGAAGGTGGACAGAGAGGGGTAAGGAGGAAGTGGGGGAACTGGAAATAATAAATTCCAGGGAAACTTTAGGTACTTAACTAGCTTTTAATAAAAATAATTAGCTATAACAGCCAAGGGTTCCTGTATAAGGAGTCACAGTTGAAGCTCCAGATAGGAATGTCAACAATGTAGGAAAAGATAGATTGCTACTTCCTGTAAAGAAGACATTTTAAGTTGCAGACAGGCACAAATAAGACACTTACTTGAAGTTTTTGTCTTCAGCTTTCATCAGCAAAAGGGAAACACACACACACACACACACACACACACACACACACACACACACACACACACACACACACACAATATTCATAAATAAAGTTATAAACAGCCGACCAGTTGCAAAGGATAAAGAATCTTTACCTAGGTTTCAACAAATTTAAATTTATCTTCTTCAGAAGGTGGAAATTTTACATTAGTATGGACTGATGTATCATCGCCGTTTCTACAAATGTCTGCATAGATCCATTTGTCAAAATTAAAATATAGCCCTAAAAATAGGGTTTGTCACGTTGTGAGCTCTGCAACATCCATGTACTAATTTATATTTACGTGACAAACCCTATTTTTAGGGCTGTATTTTAATTTTGACAAATGGAGCTATGCAGACATTTGTAAAAACGGCCATGATACATCAGTCCATACTAATGTAAAATTGCCACCTTCTGAAGAAGACAAATTTAAATTTGTTGAAACCTAGGTAAAGAATTCTTTATCCTTTGCAACTGGTTGGCTGTTTACAACTTCATTACGTGGAACCGTTGCTGTTGTGCAGCTATGTTTAAAATACTAATATTCATAAACACAAGCAAGCACACCGGAGGTGCTGGTTGCTTGTGTGTACAGTGTGTCTCTCTCTTTTGCTGCTGAAGGCTGTAGCCAACAACTGTGTTTTATTTGTGCCTGTCTGTAATTGAACAGATCTTCTGTATGGTAAGTAGCAATCTTTCTTTCCCTACATTGTTCTTTAAGGAATCAGGTCCTGCCAGTGTCCTTATGAAAAGGATTGAAGGAGCAGATTAAAGATATCCTCTGACCCATTAGGTGGGAAACTGCCTTTAAAGATGGTAGTTGATAATGATAAATACCATCAGAATGCAGAAAACAGTGGAAATCACTGTGTGAAAGACATGTAAAGTGTACTAGACAAAAAGAAAATAGAAGTGTTTGAAATTAGGAGGTACTTACAAAATAGCACGCAAAGGATTTTATGGCATAAGTTTGACTAAAAGAAGGGATCAATTGATAGGACACATTGTCAGGCATCAAAAATAATCATTTAAATAATGGAAGTAAGTGTAAGGGTTGCAAATTGTAAGAGGAGACAAAGGCTTAACTACAGTAAGCGGGATAGGGGAGTGCAGAGAGCTGTACCGAACTAGTCATGAGACTGAAGTCCACAAAACCATTGATGATACATAAATTACCAAATAATTTCTCACAAGTCCCCAATTTGTGATTCTGGATGGGCACTGCCAGTTGGAAGATGACCATGGCAAAAGCTTTTAAAACCAATGAAAGTGTAACAAGTTTTCGGACTTGGAATGTCAGGAGTTTGAATGCACTAGATAAGTTAGAAATTCGAAAATATGGAATGTAATTGCTGAAATTATATGTAGTAAGAGGCCAGTGAAGTGAAATGGAAGGAAGGTAAAAATATCATGTGGATCAGAAAATGTGTAACAGGAGTAGTTTATGAATAGGACCATAGGGCAAAGAGAGGATGGTTCAGCAACAGGTTTCTCACCAGAATGAAAATAAAACAAGGGCCAACAGCTACTGTTCAGATACAAGTGCCTGCATTGCAGACAGTAGAAAAAAATAGTTAATATGTGAGTAAACTGAAGATATTCTTCAGATCTGCAATAAATTTCAACAAGTAATAGCAAATAGGTGGTTAAAAATTACAGGAGGAGATATACCATACCTGGAAAAGACCAGGAGACATAGCAAAATACCAACTAGATTACATCATGGTGAGAGATACTTCAGAATCAGATATTTAGCTATAAAGTATACTGAGGAGTAGATGTACATTCAGAATATTATTTAGTAGTTGTGAAGATTTGTGTGAAGTTGGACAATACTTGGGAAGAATGAGCTAACAAGGAAGTGGGATACTAAATTATTGTTATTTGAGGATGTGCATTCAGTGTTTGCTGAGGCTGTACATAAAGCAATTACTAATGGCATAGGGGAAAACTAAATTGAGGAGAAATGGATAGATCTGTAATGGGTACTCAATAAAGTTGGATAGATACATAAACGTATGAGAAAAGTAACAGCAGATAAATTGCAAGGAACACAACAAATATTTCAGTTGATTGATAAGAGGAAAATATGAAAATATTAAGAAATGGAGTAATACTGATTGGAAATGCAAGGAAGCAAAGTAAAATGGCTGTAGGAAGAAGGTGTAAGTAATGAAATTATCATCAGAAAGACATTCACCATATAAAAAAGTTAAAAGAACATTTGATGACAGTAGAAGCAAAGGCATCAATGCCAAGAGTGCTAAAGGAATTATTCTTTTTAAACAGAGTAGTGTGGATAGGCGGAAAGATTAATCGGGAGCCACTATGAGGGGTAAAAATTGGCTGGTAACTTGAAGAAAGAAATGGGTGTCAATTTGGGAGTTATGAGGATCCACGTATTAAAATAGGCAAAAGGGATAAATGATATTTCCTCCCTGAAGCCCTTATAAGAAATGGCACTCATAACATTGTTAAAGTTATTGTGTAGAATCTGAAACGAGACATGGCACTGGCATTAGGGTAGAATATCATCTACACACTCCTGAAAAATAGCTGCAGCTGATAATTCTGGAAGATGGTCAGAGCAGAAAAATGTGAGACTTATTGTACAGTCAGTTTGATAGCTCATGCAGCAAACTTTCAGACAAGAGTTCTGCATGGAAGAATAAAACAGAAAAATTTTGATTTATTACCTGTTAAGCTGTTTGACTGGGAAAGATAAAGGACGGAAGAAAGGTGATTCTGACATTATGCTTGATGATGGAAGCAAGATTAAAGAAAAATAAAAACTTGAAAAAATAATAGCACCCATTACTTGACACTAAGCTCATAACCACTTGAAAATGTCTTTCGTGGCTGAAACCTGTCATCATATTAAAATTAAAATTGCAGCAGGTGCTGTTTCTTGTATTCAGTAATTGACAATTGTGGATCCTGAATTATCATCTTAAACATGCTGGACAAATATTAAAATAAACACTGTCATTGTATTTGCCATCATCTGTGAATGAGAGGAATAGTCAGCAGACTTGTTGGGTGGAATCAACAAACTGCTGAGTACTGATAGAAAGAAGGAAAAAAAGAAAGAAAAAAGAAAACACAGGGTGATTCATGAAGATATGCAATTACTTTAATATGTTATTCTACAAGTGCAACTAAAGAAAAAAGTTCATATAAACATAGGTCTGCAAATGTTTTGTTACGGAGTTATGGCTAGTAAGATTTTGCCTTAAATTTAACAACTTCGCTAATATGAAGCCAATGCAAAACCGTAAGAGGTTAAAGTAAAGCACAGTTTCCATTTATTTTGTTGTTGTTGATCTGGGGAACCTAATAAAACATGTCCCAAACGTGTATCTCCAGTAGTTTTCCAGAACATCCAGAGAAGCAAAGAAGTAATTTTGTAAAATTTTAATTTATTTACAACTTTGCCCAATTTGTTTTTTAAATTCAACAATTGCACAAAATTTGCAACAGAAGTTGTAGAGAATTTAATTATGGAAAATGGTGGTAATAATTTTAACTAAAACTGTATGAATGTGCAGATCTTCTGCTCTTATTAATACCATAGCACATGTGAATTAATGTAAAACTGGAAAAAAAACAAAGCTCAGTGTTAAGGATGTTGTACAATGTACATACAATTTCACAATACATTCACAATAAATGTTCAAAGATGTCTTGACCAAGTACATTGCATTTAAATGCACATGTATGTACAGATATTGTTGCTAGTTTGTTTCGTAGGGATGATCTTAATTTCATCTATTGCATTCATAATGCGAGCGGGTAATGCCTCGGGGGTATTAACTTTATCCTTTTAAACTATGTCTTTCACCTATCCCCATACACAAAAATCCATTGGCGTTAAATTAGGTGATCTGGGTGGCCACAGAAGTGTGCACCATGACCAATCCATTTCTGGGAACACGTCCATTTAAATGCGTAGTAATGGCGTCAGTGAAATGTGGATGCACGCCGTTATGTTGAAAATACATTTGCAGTTGCATAGCAAGTGGAACATCTTGGAGCAAGTGGGGCGTTTCTTCTTGAGGGAATTGTAAGTATGTCTCACCAGTTAGATGTCCTGGGAAAATGAATGGTTGAATAAAGTGTGTGTTGAGGATACCACGCCACACATTTATGCTAAATTGCTGCTGGAAATTGCATTGCACTGTTGCATGTGGGCTTGCTTCAGATCATAAGTGCTTGTTACGTAAATTGTTTATATCATCTCGACTAAACTGTCTCACATCAGTAAATGTATCTCTGTAACTGCCAATTAGTATTTAACCAAATGCACAACTTCGAGCAAAGGGCAGGGTCTCCCAGGTGTGAATGATGCACTTTTAGTTTATGATAATGATACGGATTACTTTACTTGAGTGTACACCATACCTTAGATTGTGAAATGCCTAATCGTTGAGAGATATGTTGTGTACTGGTACCCAGGCTTCATTGAACAGTATCCATAATATCCTCATCATCATCATCCTTACGTATCGATCACTCGTACGGATTATGAACACTAGGTAGAGAACCTGTCTCCTGTAAAATTCAAAATACTCCACTAATGTTTTATGCATTCAGAATCCTCGAAGTTGGATAACATACCCGATATTCGTTAATTGCAGCCATAGCATTACCATCACAGTTGCCATAAATAAACGCCATATTGGTGTATTCCTCTGGTGTAAATCTGAAAGGCATCCCTATTTCGTATATAATCTATCATGTACAGATATTGTTGCTCGTTTCAGTTTCATAGGGATGATCTTAATTTCGTCTATTGCATTCATAATCACAGTTACTATGTGGTTTCACTTAAATACGCTGTTGTTATGTTCTTTCACTGAACAATAAAGAAAACTTAACTTGTTTCAAGGTTAGAAAACTACTGAAACAACTCACGAACGGTTGCCAACAATGACATAAATATTTCTACATTCTTAAGTAAAAGTAAACAAATTTACTTCTATAATAATCTTTGCTTCTCTGCATGTTCTGGAAAACTACTGCAGATAAAAGTGTGGGACATGTTTTCTTAGATTCATCAGGCCAATAACAACAAAATAAATGGAAATATTGCTTTACTTGAACCTCGTACAGTTTTGTGGTGGCTTCATATCAGAGAAGTTGCTAAATTTCAGGCAAAATCTTTTATTTGCCGTAACTCCATAACTAAACATTTATGGACCTATGTTGATATGAACTTTTTTGTTCAGTTTTACTTCTAGACTAACACATTAAAATATTAGCATAACTTGATGAAACACACACACACACACACACACACACACACACACACACACACACACACAAAAGATACTGTTAACTTATCAAACGAAAAAGTAATGGTACATTGATAGACACAATAAAAAAAACACATACACACAAATTTCAAGCTTTCACAGCCCAAGGTTACTTCATCAGGAAAGAGGGAAGGAGAGGGAAAGACGAAAGGATGTGGGTTTTACGGGAGAGGATAAGGAGTCATTCCATTCCCGGGAGCGGAAAGACTTATCTTAGGGGGGAAAAAAGGACAGGTATACACTCGTTTGCGCACGCATGCGCGCGCGCACACTCACACTCACACTCTCACACACACACACACACACACACACACACACACACACACACAATCTGCACATATACAGACACAGGCAGGCATATGTAAATGCAAAGAGGTTGGGCAGAGATGTCAGTCAGTGTTGAAGTACAGAGGCAAAGATGTTGTTGAATGACAGGTGAGGTACGAGTGGTGGCAACTTGAAATTAGCAGAGGTTGAGGCCTGGTGGGTAACGGGAAGAGAGGATATATTGAAGGGCAAGTTCCCATCTCCAGAGTTCTGCCCCCCCCCCCCGGGGGTCCACAACTCTTTTTGTGGATATATGCGTGGCGAGCACGGGGCCCCGAGCTATTGCAGCCTTCCTTCTTTCCAGGGCTGCATTTCCTCCCCCTTCCCCTCCTTTCCTTTCCTTGCTCCTTAGCCCTCGCCCTCTCCTCTCCCTCTCTTGGTGTCCTAGATTATGTTGGCCCCCGCTATCCTCCTGGTTATGTTGGTTTTGCAATTTAGCTTTGTTGCATAATCACCTCCTCCTTTTGGCAGTCCCTGGTCCCCCTCTGGGGTTTTGACCTCCATTACTAAATTTCTATTCCATAGTGTGAGCCATTTGGGGAAGAGCACCTTACCTAGTGTCTCCGATGTGTGCCCTCCTAGTACATTCCACCTTTTCTTTCACGTCGTTGTCTGATGCTAGGTTTCATGGCCAGCACGGTAGCCAGCCCATGTAGTGGGGTCGCTATGTACCCTTTTGATTGAGCCCCCTGAACACACAGGGATCACACTTCTGATACCTGAGCTGTGACCTCCTCATGCAAGCCTTGAAGTGGTTGCTAGTCATCCTCGAGCATCAGAACTCCCGGCAATGGCCACCGTGCGAGACGGCCCTTGCTGTGGCTGGGTGGTGCCCGTGAGAAGAGCCCCTGATCGGAGTGGGTGGTATCAGGGCAGACGCTATGCAAATGAAACGCTTATGAGTCCAGAACTCTGGCCGTTCTTCTACAGCCGTCTCTCTCTGTGTGGAACTGATTTTTCTAGTGCTGCTTCTCCTGTCCCTTCGGCCTTCCCTTCCATGGCTACCCCCTGGGAAGAGGGTCAGGTCAGTCAGTTAGGGGTGAAACCTTTCCCCCACTATCTGGTTTGCACCAGGACTGATGGGGATACTTTCCCCAATACCAAACCTTTATTCTTTGTGGAACATATTGAAGACAAGTTCGGCAAAGTGGACTCCCTGAGCAAGATGCGGTCGGGTTAGTTGCTGATCAAAACTGCTTCAGCTGCCCAGTCTGCGGCCCTTCGTGCCTGTACCCATTTTGGCACAATTCCTGTGTCCATTACCCCCCCACCAGTCTCTCAATATGGTTCAAGGTGTGATGTTTCACAGGGACCTCATCCTTCAAACTTATAAGGAATTTCTGGACAATCTCGGACGGCGGGGTGTTCACTTTGTTTGGCGTGTTCAGAAGGGTCCTAAGGACAATCACATTGATACTGGTGCCTTTATCCTGGCCTTTGAAGGGGATACCCTCCCTGAGAAACTAAAGATTATGGTTTATCGATGTGATGTGAAACCGTACATCCCACCTCCTATGAGGTGTTTTAAGTGCTTGTGTTTTGGACAAGTCTTCCCGCTGTTCACAGGCCCGTCTCTGTGGTGACTGTGGATGTCCACTCCATGAGGGGAGTCCCTGTGTTCCCCCTCCTGTGTGTGTTAATTGACATGGCAATCATTCTCCATGTTCACCATATTGCCCAGTATATAAGAAGGAAAAGAAGATACAGGAGTAGAAGTCCCTTGATCGTTTAACCTACACAGAGGCTTGTAAGAACTACACACGTCTTTACCCTGTGTCCATGTTGTCTAGTTATGCTTTAGTTACATCTTCAGCCCTTCCTCCCCCTTCCTTACCCCAATCCCGGACCCCTCTCCCCCCCCCCCCCCCGCCCCTCCCCTGTGGTTCCCACACCTTCTCCTCTAGGTGCTGCTCCCCCTCCCCAGCCGGAGAAGTGTCCCACTCCTTCGGCATCTGCCAGTCAAGGGTGCCCCTCCTGGGATGCCACTTCCCGGCACCTTCCAGGCCAAAGGTCTGCTGCCACGCGACGACCGCGAGAACTGCAGTCTGTCAGGCCCCCGGGTCGCCCGATCTCTCTCTGTTCCCGATCTTGCTGCAGCTGGCTCCTTTATGCCACACAGCCCTCCTCGATCTCAACCAGAAAAGAAGAAGAAACGTAAGTCCCAGGACAAAGAACCTCTGGTGTCACCAGAGGTCCCATCCCCGGCTTCACCACCAGATTCTGACCTGTCATTCATGGATGTCGCCCCCTCCTTGTCGGTGACGGGTGGTGACCCGGCGGTATGACTGGCTTTAGCCTGTTCAACCCCTGTTTAAATCTTTGTTCTGTGGTTATCCAATGGAATTGTAATGGATACTACAGTCACCTTCCGGAATTGAAATCCCTTATTTCGTCTTACTCTGCAGCTTGTGTGGTTCAACAGGAATCTCATTTTACTGATAACTCACTGAGCCTCTGTTGGTTCCGTGTTTTCTGTCAAAATCGGGTGAGACCCCTGTGGGCTTCGGTGGCGTTTGTACATTGATCCGTACAGACATCACTAGCACGTGGATTCCTCTTCAAACTACGTTGGAAGCCGTTGCTGTTAGGGTACACCAGGACCCTGAGGTCATGGTTTGCAATCTTTATCTCCCTCCTGACAAGACTCTTACACCTGCTGCCTTAACTGCCCTTCTTCAGCAACTTCCTCCTCCCTTCCTCCTTCTCGGGGATTTTAATGCTCATCACCCCTTGTGGGGCAGTGCATTTCCATCTAGAAGACATCTTCTCTTAGATCACTTTATTACAGGCCACGACTTGTGCCTTCTTAATGATGGCTGCCCTACTCATTTCAGTGCCGGTCATGGTACCTGTTCTGCCATTGATCTTTCTCTTTCTTCTCCCTCTCCCCTCCCTTCATTACACTGGTCGCCACACGACAACCTTTGTGATAGTGACCATTTCCCGTTGATTCTCTCTCTCCTTTCCCGCTCCCCGATGGACAGGTTACTTCGTTGGTCTTTCCAACGTTCCGATTGGCCTCTATACACTGCACAGGTCATGTTTCCTCCCTCTTTGTCGCGTTGTATTGATGACGTCCTACGTGATGTGTCTGACGCGATTGTCCGCGCTGCTAGCCTTGCTGTGCCACGCTCATCTGGACCATTTCGTCACTGGCAAGTCCCGTGGTGGAGTACAGCCATTACCATTGCCATCCGTGATCGCTGTCGAGCTTAGCAACACCTTACGAGGCACCCATCCGTTACCAGCCTTATTACCTTTAAGCACCTTCGTGCTAAAGCCCCATCAAACAGAGCAAACGGATATGTTTGGAACAATTTGTTTCTTCCCTCGGTTCTGCTGTCCCTATGTCACGGGTATGCGCTACACTTCGCTCTCTCCAAGGCCCTCCCAGGCCTTCACCTCCCAGATGGCCTTTGTATGGACCTGTTGATTCTCTCAGAACTCTTGTGACCCATTTTGCAATGGCATCAGCATCAGCCTCCTATCCGGCTACTTTCCTTCACCGGAAACAGCAGGCCGAAGCTTCCACCTTATGTTTTACCTCTTGTCAGTCAGAATCTTACAACAAACCTATTACTGAATGGGAATTTCTTTCCGCACTTTCTTCTTCTCATGATACGGCCCCTGGCCCAGACTCCATTCATAACCAACTGCTTCAACATCTCAGTGCTCCACAACGGCAACATCATCTTCGGGTGTTTAACCGTATCTGGCTCCAGGGTGACTTCCCTTATCAGTGGAGGGATAGCATTGTGGTTCCTGTCCTTAAGCCTGGTAAGAACCCCCTATTTGTTGACAGCTATCGGCCAATTAGTCTGACAAATGTTGTTTGCAAGTTACTTGAACAGATGGTAGCCCATCGGCTCAATTGGGTCCTCGAATGTCAGGATCTATTGTACCCTTACCAGTGTGGCTTCTGAGAGGGACGGTCTCTGATCGATCATTTACTTCGCTTGGAATCCGCAGTTCGGCAGGCTTTTTCGCAGTGCCGCCATTTGGTTGCAATATTTTTTGACCAACGCAAGGCCTGTGACACGGCCTGGCACCATCACATCTTACTTACCCTTCATCAGTGGGGTGTTCGGGGCCCACTCTCGAATTTTATCCGCCAGTTCCTGCTCCATCGGTCATTCAGGGTTCAGGTTGGTACGGTTTTTAGTTCTCCACGGACCCAGGAGATGGGCATCCCACAGGGTTCTGTCTTGAGTGTCCTTCTTTTCCTCATTGCTATCGATGGTCTTGCGGCCTCTGTCGGTCCTTTGGTCGCCCCTGACCTGTATGTGGATGATTTCTGCATTTGGGTTAGTTCCTCTTCGATTGCCTCTGCAGAGTGGCAGCTACAGGGAGCTATACGACATGCCTCTGCATGGACCCTCTCACACGGGTTTAAATTCTCTCCTTTAAAATCACGGGTGGTCCACTTCTGTTGCCTTACTATGATCCACCCTGTTTCAGAGCTTTATCTTGATGCACAACGATTGCCTGTGGTCCCACAGTTTCGTTTCCTGGGTCTTCTTTTTGACAAGAAGCTCACTTGGTTGCCCCATATCAGACTTCCGAAGGTAGTATGTTTCCATAAACTCAATGTCCTTCGCTTCCTTGCCCACTCCTCTTGGGGTGCTGACCGCTCCCTCCTTCTCAGTCTTTATCGTGCTCTTGTTTTGTCTTGCTTGGACTATGGTTGTAAAGTTTATGGTTCGCCTGCTCCTTCCACACTGCACGTACTGGATCCAGTCCACCATCATGGTATCCGCTTGGCCACTGGTGCCTTCCCTACTAGTCCTGTTGATAGTCTCCTGGTTGAAGCTGGAATCCCCCCCCCCCTTTCTGTTCGGTGGTCCCAGCTTCTGGTGTCTTATGCACTCGCTGCCTGTTCCTCTCCCATTCATCCTTCCTATTCTATCCTGTTCCAAGACCATGGATGTCGCCCACCTGATTCCCGCCCTCGGGCGAGTTTACCAGTTGGGCTCTGCCTTGCATCTCTTTGCTGTGATTTTCAGCTTCCTTCTTCGTCCTGTCTTCCTCGCTCCCTCCCCTCCAACCCCCCTTGGTTAGTTCCTCAGCCTTGAATTCGGATGGGTCTCCGCCGAGGTCCAAAAGATTTCCCCCCCGCCCCGATGGTGAATTTTATGGGAGTTCCGGGATGCTGTTGCTTTTTACACTGATGGCTCTAAATCTGCTGATCATGTGGGGTATGCTTTCACGTCCTCTGTTGGAAAGGAAAATCATCTGCTGCCACCTACATGTGGGGTGTTTACTGCGCAATTGATGGCAATTTCCCGGTTCTTACCTGTATTAGACAGTCCCAACACAATCGCGTTTTGTTGTGTACAGACTCAATGAGTGGCCTTCTGGCTATTGACTGGTGTTTTTCACGCCATCCCTTGGTCTCTGCCATCCATGACCATCTCTCTGATATTCACCGTGCTGCTTGTTCTGCTTGTTCCGTTGACTCCCTTTGGGTCCCTGGCCACGTGGGTATGCCGGGTAATGAGCTCGCTGATCGTTTGGCTGGGGGAGTGGTCACTTACCACCCATTTTCTGTAACCCCACCTGCAGTGGATTTACGGCTTCACATCAAATCCCATTTCGCACAATCATGGGCCAACTCTTGGGAGGCTACTTCCAGTCTAATAAACTTTGTGTGATTAAGGTGACACCAGGCCCGTGGCGTTCTTCCTTTCACCTCTCCTGAAAGGACTCGACCACACTTTGTCGTCTCCGCATTGGCCATACCAGGCTGACCCATGGTTTTCTTTTGCGTGATCAGCCATCCCCACTTTGTGGTTGTGGAGCCTTCCAGTCAGCAGCCAACATTTTGGTTGAATGTCCCCTTCTTTTGGCTCTGCGTGCTAAGTACAGACTCCCCCGCACTTTACCTTTGATGTTGGTTGACGATTCCCAGATGGTCACCCTGGTTCTCGGTTTCCTCCGGGAAAGTGGTTTTTATTCTCACTTTTAAGGTTTTTAATCTCTCTCTGGTGTTGGGGCAGGGCGGTGAGTGTTGGGGTATCTCCCACTGTAAGCCGTGTTGGGAGATTCCTGACTCCCCTCCCTGACAGAGATCCTCTTTTCTTCCCCTTTTACTCTTTTTTATCTTTTTTTAAGGATTGGTTAGTCTTCTTTTCCCATACGTACTTTTACATTCTAGCGGTTGCATCTTTTAAATCGCAGGTGGTCTTTTTCCTCTGCTGCTTCAGCATAGCGTTGGGTTCGCTCTCTTGCTGACTTACCTCATTTTGTTTTTACCATTGACAACATTACTGCCCTTTTACATTTTTTTAGCCTTTTCCCTTTTATTGTTCTGACTTCTCTGAGATGTCACAATATCAAAATGGACCACATTTGAAACAAGGGACTGATGACCTTGCTGTTTGGTCCCTTAAACCCAAACCAGCCAACCATCTGGAGTTCTGATATGTTGGTGTCAGTGGGAAGTATCCAGATAACCCTGACGGTGTAACACTGTGCCAAGATGTGCTGGCCGTGCACCAAGGCATGTTTAGCCACAGGGTGATCCTCATTACCAACAAACACTGTCTGCCTGTGTCCGTTCATGCGAATGGACAGTTTGTTGCTGGTCATTCCCACATAGAAGGCTTCACAGTGTCGGCATGTCAGTTGGTAAATCAAGTGGGTGATTTCACACGTGGCTCTGCCTTTGATCATGTAAACCTTCCGGGTTACAGGACTGGAGTAGGTGGTGGTGGTGGTGGTGGTGGTGGTGGTGGTGGTGGTGGTGGTAGGGTGCATGGGACAGGTCTTACACTGGGGGTGGTTACAAGGGTAGGGAAGGTGGTTTGGGGATTTCATAGGGATGAACCAAGAGGTTATGAAGGCTAGGTGGACGGTGGAAAGACACTCTTGGTGGAGTGGGGAGGATTTCATGAAGGATGGATCTCATTTCAGGGCAGGATTTGAGGAAGTTGTATCCCTGCTGGAGAGCAAAATTCAGTGTCGGATCCAGTCCCGGAAAGTATCCTGTCACAAGTGGGGCATTTTTGGGGTTTTTCTGTGGGAGGTTGTGGGTTTGAGGGGATGAGGAAGTGGCTCTAGCTATTTGCTCCTGTACCAGGTCAGGAGGGTAGTTGCGGGATGCGAAAGCTGTTTTCAGGTTTTTGGTGTAATGGTTCAGGGATTCAGGACTGGAGCAGATTCGTTTGCCACAAAGACCTTAGCTGTAGGGAACTGACCGTTTGACATGGAATGGGTGGCAGCTGTCATAATGGAGGTACTGTTGCTTGTTAGTGTGTTTGAAGTGGACGGATGTGTGAAGCTGGCCATTGGACAGATGGAGGTCAACGTCGAGGAAAGTGGCATGGGATTTGGAGTAGGACCAGGTAAATCTGATGGAACCAAAGGAGTTGAGGTTGGAGAGGAAATTCTGGAGTTCTTCTTCACTGTGAGTCCAGATCATGAAGACGTCATCAATAAATCTGTACCAAACTTTGGGTTGGCTGGCTTGGGTAACCAAGAAGGCTTCCTCTAAGCGACCCATAAATAGGTTGTTGTACGAGGAGGCCATCCTGGTACCCATGGCTGTTCCCTTTATTTGTTGGTATGTCTGGCCTTCAAAAGTGAAGAAGTTGTGGGTTAGGATGAAGCTGGCTAAGGTAATGAGGAAAGAGGTTTTAGGTAGGGTAGCAGGTGATCGGCGTGAAAGGAAGTGCTCCATCGCAGCGAGGCCCTGGACGTCCGGGGTATTTGTGTATAAGGAAGTGGCATCAATGGTTACAAGGATGGTTTCCGGGGTAACAGATTGGGTAATGATTCCAGGCGTTCGAGAAAGTGGTTGGTGTCTTTGATGAAGGATGGGAGACTGCATGTATTCGGTTGAAGGTGTTGATCTGTGTAGGCAGAGATATGTTCTGTGGGGGCTTGGTAACCAGCTACATTGGGGCGGCCGGGATGTTTGGGTTTGTGAAATTTTGGAAGTAGGTAGAAGGTAGGGGTGCGGGGTGTCGGTGGGGTTAGAAGGTTGATGGAGTCAGGTGAAAGGTTTTGTAGGGGGCCTAAGGATTCCTTGAAGCTCCGCCTGGACATCAGGAATGGGATTACCTTGGCACACTTTGTATGTAATGTTGTCTGAAAGCTGATGCAGTCCCTCAGCCACATACTCCCGACGATCAAGTACCACGGCTTTTCGCGGATGATGCTGTAGTATACAGAGAAGTTGCAGCATTAGAAAATTGTAGCGAAATGCAGGAAGATCTGCAGCGGATAGGCACTTGGTGCAGGGAGTGGCAACTGACCCTTAACATAGACAAATGTAATGTATTGCGAATACATAGAAAGAAGGATCCTTTATTGTATGATTATATGATAGCGGAACAAACACTGGTAGCAGTTACTTCTGTAAAATATCTGGGAGCATGCCTGCGGAACGATTTGAAGTGGAATGATCATATAAAATTAATTTTTGGTAAGGCCAGGTTGAGTTCCATTGGGAGAGTCCTTAGAAGATGTACTCCATCAACAAAGGAGGTGGCTTACAAAACACTCGTTCGACCTATACTTAAGTATTACTCTCAGTGTGGGATCCGTGCCAGGTCGGGTTGCCAAAGAAGAGCGGCATATTTCGTCACAGGGTTACTTGGTAAGTGTGATAGCGTTATGGAGATGTTTAGCAAACTCAAGTGGCGGACTCTGCAAGAGAGGCGCTCTGCATCGCGGTGTAGCTTGCTCGCCAGGTTTCGAGAGGGTGCGTTTCTGGATGAGGTATTGAATAGATTGCTTCCCCCTACTTATACCTCCCGAGGAGATCACGAATGTAAAATTAGAGAGATTCGAGAGCGCATGGAGGCTTTCAGACAATCATTCTTCCCGCAAACCATACGCGACTGGAACAGAAAATGGAGGTAATGACAGTGGCACGTAAAGTGCCCTCTGCCACACACCGTTGGGTGGCTTGTGGGGTATAAATGTAGATGTAGATGTAGAACCCTTGTCAGCCGGAAGAATGACGAGGGATCGGTCAGCCTTCAGATCACGGATAGCCTGGGCTTCAGCTGTAGTGATGTTGGAGTAGGATTAAGGTTTTCCGAGAAAGATTGAGATGCAAGGCTGGAAGTGAGAAATTCCTGGAAGGTTTGGAGAGGGTGATTTTGAGGAAGAGGTGGGTCCTGCTGTGACGGAGGACGGAACTGTTTCAGGCAGGGTTCAATTTGGATAGTGTCTTGGGAGTTGGATCATTAGGAGTAGGATTAGGATTATTTTTCTTCGTGGCAAAGTGATATTTCCAGCAGAGACTATGAGTGTAGGTCAGTAAATCTTTGACGAGGACTGTTTGGTTGAATCTGGGAGTAGGGCTGGAGGTGAGGCCTTTGGATAGGACAGAGGTTTTGGATTGGGAGAGAGGTTTGGAGGAAAGGTTAACTACTGAATTGGGGTGTTGTGGCTCCAGATTGTGATGACTAGAGTTTTGAGGTTTTGGGGGGAGTGGAGCTGGAAGTGGGATATTGAGTAGATGGGAGAGACTGGGTCTGTGTGCAATGAGAGGAGGTTGAGGTTTGTTGGAAAGGTTGTGGAGGGTGAGTGAGTTGCCTTTCCAGATATGGGAAACCAGGAGATTAGATAGTTTGAGGTGGAGGGTGGCATGCTGTTCTATTTTGCGATTGTCCTGTAGGAGGATGCTCTGAACAGTCAGTGTGGATGTGGGAGAGGAAAGATTGAGGACTTTGATTAGGGATAGGAGTTGACGGGTGTGTTCATTGGCTGTGTTGATGTGTAGGTGAAGGATTAGCACTCTAGTGAGTTTGAATTTTGGTTTTTAGGATCTGCATAAAATGTTATTTAGTCATTTTTATACTAGATATATGTAAAATAAAGAGTAATTAGGAGAAACCAGCAGTATTTTCATGTCGATGCCTGTCTGTCACGCTGTCCCTTCCCCCGCCATAATCAAGCAGTGAGCTTCTGCTATGGTCCTTCAGTTCACAGTACCTCTTCACTCTGTGCTGTTCATGTGTTGTTGTTACTAGTGCTTTAAAGTAGTGACTGTTTTCTTGTGTTGTGAAGTTTTTTATTGACAATGGACAGTGGCTACCAGAGGACGTATAAACTTGCCAGATTGCTTCTGCTACATTTGTGGTAACTATACCATTAAAAAGCAACAAAGAAACATTTCAGATTTTGTTGAAGTATATTTCGCCTATTTTGGTATAAAGTTAGGCAATAAAGATAAGCCTTGGCCCCCCACACAGTTTGTTCAGTGTGTGTTGAAGAACCAAGGCAATGGTGTCAACGTAAAAAGCAGTCCTTATGTTTTGGAATACCAATGGAGCCCAAAATCATAGTGATGACAGTTATTTTTGTTCTTGCAACGTACGAGGTTTCAATTTGAAAAACAAAAAGGAATTTCTTACCCTAACATTCAGTCAGCCATTCGCCCTGTTCCTCGTGGACCGTACCAATACTTTCTCCTCCAGTCTTTGGATGATATAGATGATCACGAGCCATTGGCTCAGCAAGGTGATTGTGAAGGAGACAGAGATTGCTACGATCCTAGCACAACCAGTCCCATTCCATTCTCACAATCTGAACTGAACAATTTAGTTAGAGAGACCTAGGCCTTTCTAAAGAATCTGCAGAGGTTTTAGGATCTAGATTGAAAGATGAACTTATGTTGGCTCTGGGAACATCCTTTTCTTGGTATCGATTGTGGGAAAAGGAGTTTGTATCTTTCTTTTCTCAAGAAGGTGACCTGGTGTTTTGCAGTGATGTTCCTGGACTTATGGCACGTTTCAAAATAGAATACACTCGTGATGAGTGGAGACTTTTTATTGATTCTTCAAAAAGAAGCCTTAAAGCATTACTTCTACACAATGGCAATGAGTATACTTCTATACCAGTTGGACACTCGGTTCACTTAAAAGAATGTTACGAAAACTTTGAACTGGTTTTAAGCAACCACTGCTATTCAGACCACAAATGGACACTAGGTGGTGATTTAAAAGTGATTTCAATGCTGCTTGGTCAACAAAGTGGCTATACAAAGTTCCCTTGCTTTCTCTGTGAATGGGACAGTAGAGACAAAGCAATACTACATAAAAAAAGCTTGGCCCATAAGAAAAACCTTACTGGTAGGGGTTAAAAATGTTGAGAGGAAAAGCCTCGTGGATCCCAAAAAGGTGTTACGTCCACCACTTCGCAATAAGTTGGGGCTGATGAAACAATTTAAGGCATTGCCAAAAGAAGGGGAGTGATTCAGATATCTTTGTGGGCAATTTCCTGGTTTATCTGAGGCAAAGCTAAAGGAAGGAATTTTTGTTGGACCAGACAGAAAACTGACATATCCCAGCTTCGTGGACAAAATGGAAACAAAAGAAAAGGCAGCATGGACATCTTTTAAATTAGTTGTTACTGTATTCCTAGGAAACAAGAGATCCAAACTAAAAGACGTTCATGGCAGACTTGCTCGACAACTTTAAGATGCTGGGCTGTAACATGATCATTAAAGTTCATTTTCTCCGCATCTTGACTACTTCCCTGCAAACCTTGGTGATGTAAGTGAAGAGCAGAGGGAAAGATTCCACCAAGACATCAAAGAAATGGAAAAAAGATATCAAGGAAGATTGAATGTCAACATGATAGCGGACTACTGCTGGATGATAAAAAGAGATGATCCTCAATGTGTCCACAGCTGGAAAAGCAATAAAAGAAGCTTCGGCAGAAAGTGAAAGCGTTGTTATAGTGATTTCTGAGCTTAAAGAGAAATGGAAGTATACTGGAAATGTAGTTTAGAACATGATTTATAAATAAAATAAAATTTTATAACATTGGAAAAAATGTGATAAATTGCTTAAATATTGTTGTTATACCCTAAAACACTCCCTTTTTTGTGATAAAGTATGACGTGATAGAAAAAAATGGATTGCATTTTTGAAATTGGCACTGAAAAGTACATAAGTCAATTACCAAATTTCAAACAACTTCCAAAAATGTTTTTGCAGACCTGTGTAATTGATCATCTGTAATCGGTGTCGTTCTGATAGTCTGCATTTGTGTGTACATGTGATTGTGTGGGAATGAGTGCATTTCCTATTAGAAGAGCCAGAGAGCTCAAAAGTGACACTTCTCTCTCTCTCTCTCTCTCTCTCTCTCTCTCTCTCTCTCTCTCTCCAAACATCAGTCTGCTATAAGAATGTGATTGACTTTCTCTTATTTTGCAAATTATTGAAGATGTTGTGTGTTAGATACTATGATTAAGATGAAAAGATTAGAACAGGAGAGGAAATAGTGATAGCCTGCATCAAGCTAGTCCTGATTGATGACCATAATTACTCAGGACATTTTTCTTAAATCAGTTCAGAGCCCTCGTTTAACATTATGTCCTTGAAAACTGTATGGGTCGGTCAGTTAGAAGGCTGGATTAAGTATAGTGCACATCACCTGTCACATGACTATGGTTATTGAAGCAGTTTAGTGTTCAAACCAACACTGTGGGTAAAGAGAGCTTAAGTGATATCTGAGAACTATGAGAAGCAGTGCTATGTTTAGAGAGAATTTGAATGATATTACAATACTTCAAATTAGACATGATCAGGACACTAGAAAAGGTACCAAGTAATTAAAGTTGCGATGAGAACCATTTATTATTTATGTACTACAACTAATGTAAGAACTTCACAGTTGTAAAAATGAGAAACTTGATTATAAGGGCCTGGTTATGAAGAGGAGGAAAAAGGAAAAGTTTTATGTCGAGAAGAATATCATAGAAGGCAGTTTCGGGTTGTGAATATAAGAAAGTATTGTCTTAACAATTCATGTTATTGAAAACAAAAACTGTGAACTTATCAGTGATGTTAAGACAGTGATCTCTAACGTTGAAAAAGGTAGAACTTAGTCAATTGTTATAAATTGACTAAGTGGTAGTTGTTGTTTTTACAAGAGTTAAGGTAAACTGCATCCATAATAAATGCCTGAATCTCAAGAAACTTCACATTGTGAACTGTTATCACAGTACAGATGAAGATCAGTGGCTTGTCACTTAATATTGGAAAAAGGAAAAAAATAGATGATTTGTGGTTCTAAAACATTTCTTTAGAATGCACTATTTGATTTAAGACATAAATGTTGGTTACCTGAAGAAGAGAAATTGCTGAAAAGGAAATGGGAGGACTTGAACAACAGTCCGTTATTATGTTCTGTGGCCAACATTGGCAAAATCTTGCTGTGAAGCAGAACATTTATTTGTAAACAAAATTAAATTTCCTCATAGCATGGTTACACATTCCTCTCAGTACAGAATGATACCCTCCATAATGTGAAAGGAATTTACATGCTTGTGTGTCTTGTTACCACTGTGTAGAGTCAAGCTTTTTCTTTTTATCTGTCAAGACTTGCTAAAGTATTTCATGTTTTCTCCTTTTAAGGATCAAGAGAATGGCAGGTATGAAAGAAACACAGTTATCTGCAGAAATAGAACTTCTTGAAACTGACACAAAAAAGAAGTGGACAAGACCACCTATATCCATGAATTTTGAGGTATTGTGTTTATATACAAATCATAATTAACAAGAAGTTATTTAAGTTTCCTTCTAGTTACTTATTTGTCTTCATTTTCAGGTCCCATTTGCTCCTTCTGGCTTCAAAGTTCGGTACTTGAAAGTGTTTGAACCAAAGCTGAATTATTCAGACCATGATGTTATAAAATGGGTTAGATACATTGGCCGCAGTGGCCTGTATGAAACACGGTGCTAAAATTATCATTAAATTTCTCAAATGATTAGTGGAATAAATTTAATATATAATACATTCCATAAGTGATATTCTGAAATATATTATGGATAAACCTACAGAAAAATCAGAATTGTATTTAGTACTGCTATCAGTAAAAAGTGAAAATGTTGATTCTGTTCTAACATTGTATATGATCTGCTATTGTTACGTCAAATATGTTTTAGCACCTAAGCTTTCTTGCTTGATTATGCTTTAGTGAATTCAGAATTCTTGCTGTGGGGGTAAATGCTTAGGAATAGTAGTGAAAGTAAGCTGTATAAATAATATGGATGGACTAAAATGAAATACTCATACTATGTATTGTTGCCATTTTTGTATACCATTATAAATAGATGGAATCTATGTACTGTATGTGTGTGAAGTTTGAGCCTATAGTCCGAATGGTTTCGAACCTTTCACTTTGTTACTGGCTCAAAGATTAAAGTGTTTGTTATGTTACATGTGTTCTTAATTAATGTTAATAGTACATGTTATTGTGAATTCTCCTTAAAGTATTGTGTGTGGTGCAGATATCACAGATCTGAAAATGGCATAAAACATTGTACCATAAATAAAAAAGAAACTACTTTTATAGAAAAGAAGACATGGGAAATAAGTGATAGTTAAATGAAATAAAATGATGGAATGTATGGTGGTACACAAGAACCATACTAAAGATTCACAAGGGTAGCATGTACATTATCTAATCACTCTTCACTTACTGCCTAAAATTAACATCAGCTTGTGATAAATTGATGTTGTAGATCACTTCAGTGGTTAGATAATACACAGAAAAGTAGGATGTAATCAAGGAATGTGTGTTGTAACGGAAGACAGTTTGCTGGCCCATATGGAAATGGCCTCTTTTTAAATAATAAACTGATTGTTTTCAACATTAATGAAAATGTGAGAAAGGTGACGTGATGTGATGGTTACAATACTGGATTGGCATTTGATAGGATGGCTGCCTTAATTCATTAGTCATATTTATGTGCATAAGAAGCAGATACTGCATAATCAGGAAAGCTTTGATATTCTATTGTATCTGTTGGTAGCTTGGTTCAGTAATTCAAAAGTTACTTGACTGATATCACAGTTAAAATTCTGAGTTCATTATATAATTTGGTCTCAACCACATCTCACAGAAAAAAAATCAAATTAGGTACTTAGGCTTCATCCAGTTTATTGTGGCAAGACATGTTGTTAGCAAAGATGATTTTGGGCTGTATAAAATTATGAAATGAAGTAATAGAATTATAATGATTCAAAATTACAGATTGATAGAATTTATTTGCATGAAGTACAGTTAGCTTTCCTGGGATCAATTGTGAGCAGCTTGAAAAAGAGCTTCATTATAGACAACTGCATCACCTGCAAAAGTCTGACAGTATTGTTAAAATTGTCATCAAGGTCATTAATATACAGTGTGGGGTACACGTGAAGTTACTTTACATCTGACAATGGCTCTCCATCCAAGATAACATGCTGCATCCTCCCTCACCATCCAAGATAACATGCTGTGTAGTCCCTACCACAGATTCCCCTATCCAATCACAAATTTCACTTGACATACCATACCATATCATACTTAAGACATAAGCGTAGTTGTGATACTGAGTCGAATGCTTTTGTTAATTGGGAAATACTGCCTGTACCTGTCTGACTCGATCCGAAGCTTCCAAGTGAAAAGCGAGTTGGGTTTCACGTAATCGATGTTGTCAGAATCCGAACTGGTTCGTATGGATGAGGTCATTCCGTTTGAGATACCTCGTTATGTTTGAGCTCAGAATTAAGATTCCTGAACAAATTGCTGTCAAAGATATTGGACAGTAGTTTCGTGTAACACTTCTACTAGTCTTATTGTTGACAAGTCTGTCTATGGTTTCTGCCAACTGCCGGGCACTGTTTTTTGTTTCAGGGATCTACAATGGATTATAGTTATAGGAGTAGCTAACTCAGCCAAAAATTCCGCATATAATCTAATGGTGATTCTATTGGGCCCTGAAGCTTTGTTCAGTTTTTTCTCACATTTTCAGTGGTGTGAGGAATAAACTGGGGCAAGTCTCCTTGGTTTTTCCTTTGTAAAGGAATGTTTGAAAATTGAATTAAGCATTTCAGCTTTTGCTTTGCTACTCAGTTTCAGTCCCTGTCACATTTGACAGTAACTGGACACTATAACTTTTTGGTTGCTAACAGCCTTTACATACAACCAGAATTTCTTTGGGTTTTGAAAAGGTCATTTCACAATATTCTGTGCCAAAACAGTCACCAATTTGATGTAAATTTTAGATGTGCTTGTTCCACGATTTCATCAGTCTAAATACTGAGTCTGCCACCTGTCTTAATGTGCACTTTTTTACCACTGTTATTGAACTCTAACTTTTCCTTCACTCATTACTAGAAACACAAGATCTCGGAATTTGAGCTGCTGTAGAACCTTGTGCACATGCATTGAAAATTTGTGGGAGCAACAATTTTATTAAAATTTTCTTTTTCCTTGTGTAGAATAGCCAACATTTAAATGTAAGGAAATGGCTGTTACGTTTTGAATGGACCTAAAGGATGAGTTTTGAGACTGCCAGAAATGAACCAGTATTTGATAGGAAAATGTGGTTCTGCATAGATGAAAGTTCATTCCATGTGCCAGAAAAGCTACAGCCAGTTTTGTGGAACACAAAACATACCCTTCTTACTCATTAATTTGCTGAATATTACTAGAGTCTTTCGGAAGAATATGGTGAAAGGATGAGAAAAGATGTGGATTCCAAACAATACTGTGCCACTACATTGTGATAACACAGGCTAAATATTTCATAATATAATTACAGAAAACTTGTGACACTGAAAAAAAAAAGCAGCTGCTTCTCATGTATTAAATAATTATTGTGGATGCACTGCTATATTTATATCTACATGATCAACATTTATCGCCCAAAAAGTTATTTCATGTTCTTTTGCATTGAGCATTGCAGCTAAAAGAAATCTTCAGTCCTTGAAATTGGGTAATTTGTAGGAGCAGCTAATAAGGTACGTTTTCAGTTTTCTACAGAAATCCTAAGGTCTGTGTTCAGTTTGTCAGATGGGAGCTTGGTAAACACCGTTGCACTAGAAAATGGAACACAATGATGAATCATAGACTAGACCTGGAAATTATTTTTGTCTTGTGTTGTAGTTGTAGTTGTTCAAATCATAGTACCAATGAAACAGATTATTATTATTAGTACTAATTAACAATATTGTCACTTAGAGAAAGGTGTAAGTAGATGAATGATGAACACTAACTTCACTTAACGGATATTTATTCAACACTTGCACATATAAGAGCGCGGAGTGAACTGCCTCCGGCCAGAACACATACGGTATGTATACAGCTACAGAACATTCCAGTAAAATGATTCTTGCCATTTGCGGATACTCCTAGAATGTACTTGAACCGAATATAGAAATTCAAATCGTACAGTCCAGGTGAGTTTTGAACTTGCGACCCTCGATGCAACAGTTAAGTATCATATGCACTACATCACATTTGCTACTTAGTTTCTTCTGTGGCATTGCTCCCTCCTTAAGAAAATAGCATCTTGGTGTTACATCCTCATAGTCCGGGAATGAGTCATCGGTACTGCATACTCCAACTCCTGCTGACTTATGTTCGCCCTGGTGGTGATCTTCTTAGAACTTCCCTTGCCGCTACATTCTTCGGTACCTTTCTGCTTGTTGCCTGTCGTTGGAGCTTCGAATGTACCCTGGGTTAGAGGATCCTTATAGGGCTTCATTCGAAGGACATGGACTGTATCTCTGATCTTTCGTCGTCTTGCGTCAAGGTCGAAATCTTCAACTTCATAAGTGACATCAGACATGTTTTACAACCTTATAAGGTCCAAAGCAGCGTCTGAGGAGCTTCCGAACAGGAGTGAAGATCCAGACAAGGTCACCGTGCTGGTAGACAACAGGGCAGTGGCTTGTGTCATACCCTCGGCGATCATTTTCTTGAGCCTGCAACATGCGGAGTCGAGCTAACTGCTGAGTGTTTCCTCAGCTCTGGTTAAGACCTGGCTGATGTAGTAGTCATCCACGTCATCAGAATGTAACAAAAACAGTGTGCGTCGCCTCACGCCCATGCACCAGGATAAATAGCGTAAATCCTGTGGTGTCTTGTTTAGCGGTGTTGTAGACTAACGTCGCGAAAGGTAGCACCTCATCCCAGTTGCTCTGCTCAACATTGACGAACATTGATAGCATGTCGGCCAAGGTCTTATTAAGGCGTTCAGTAAGCCTGCTAGTTTGCAGATGGTATGCAGTCATCATGTGATGAGTAACATTGTACCGACGGTTTATCTCTTTCACAAGATTTGATTGAAAAACTTTCCCTCGATCCATAATTAACCACCTTGGGGCACAGTGTTTTAATACAGTGTCTTCTACGATGAATTTGGCTACCTCTAATGCTTCAGCTGTTTTCACAGCTTTTGTAATGGTTTATTGTTTGCACTGATTATCTGACATGCCATCTATTGCCACTAGCAGACGTTGGAAATCATCCGAGAAGGTCAATCACAACATGCCCGAAAGGCGTTTCGGCTGGTGGAATTGATAAGAGTCGGCCAGGTGGTTTCTGAGGAACTACCTTTCTCCTCTGGCAATCTCGACAGTGCGACACATCGTGACACACTCTTAAATAAACCTGGCCAGAAAAATCTCTTGCAGATCTTATCATATGTTTTAATAGATCCTAAATGTCTGGCCTCAGGTGTGTCATAGAATTTCTGTAGAACGTCTAAGCGCATGTGTTTAGGAATCATGGTAGCCACCTCTTTCCAAACGGATCAAAGTTTTTCTTGCAAAGTAATCCATTAACTACCTTAAATTGTCCTTTCACATCCTCTGACCGATTTAAGGCAAGCATAATTTGAGATCCTGGCATCCTCCTGCTCAGCAGAGAGATCCTTGAGTGCAGCAAGATAGTCACATCTTCATCAAAGTCTTGGTCTTGCACAGGGTTTCTTGAGAGACAGTTGAAACCTTGATGTTTTCTTCCACTTTTGTACACTATAGTAATGTCATACTCTTGAGGATGTAGCGCCCACCTGGCGAGTCATCGTGTTGGATCCTTAAGACCTGTCAACCAACAAAGTGAATGATGGTCTGTAACAACTGTGAATGGCCTTCCATAGAGAGACTGTCGAAATTTGCACATGGCCCAGATCACAGCAAGACCTTCTCTTTCTGTAGTTGAGCAGTTTCTCTCGGCTTTTGTAAGTGTCCTAGAAGCATAAGTGTCCTAGAAGCATAAGTGTCCTAGAAGCATAAGTGTCCTAGAAGCATAAGTGTCCTAGAAGCATAAGTGTCCTAGAAGCATAAGTGTCCTAGAAGCATAGGCTCTAACCTTCTCTTTTCCATCCGAAATTTAAACCAGAACATCACCGAGCACACACCCACTGGCATCTGTGTGTAGTTCTGTAGGTGCTCTCTCGTAATACAGACCAAGTACAGGGTCAATCGTCGGAGCTTTTCGCAACACATCAAAAGTGTCTTGTTGAGCACCACCCCCAGATAAATTTAGCATTGGCTTTTAACAACTCTTCAAATGGCCTGGCTTTGATGCAAAAGTCTTTGATAAAATGACGGTAATAAGAACACAATCCGAGGAAGCTTCTCACATCTCCAATACTTTTAGGAATAGGAAATTCCATTATAGCTCTCAACTTTTCTGGGTCTGGCTGCACACCTTTGTTTGACACAAGGTGAACAAATATTTTGATTTCTTTTGCTCCAAAGAGACACTTTCTTGGATTAAGTTTCAGCCCACCTTGTTGGAGACACTTAATAACAGCCCTCAGTCTTTTTACGTGTTCATCAAATGTCTCTGAGAACACTATAATGTCATCTAAATAAGACATATCATCCACTTCAGGTGACTTAGAAGATTATCCATCATTCGTTCAGAAGTTGCTGGTGCATTACACAAACCAAACAGCATTACCTTAAACTCATACATGCCCTCACAGGTGATGAATGCAGTTCTCACAATCAGCCTCATCTACTTCGATTTGCCAGTGTCCCGAGTACATGTCCATGGTTGAGATAAATTTAGCCCCTTCAGGCAATGTAGTGTATCATCAATTCGTGGAAGAGGGTAAACGTACTTTTTAGTTATCTTATTAAGCTTCCTGTAATCAACACAAAAGCGCCAACTGCCATCCTTCTTCCTGATTAGAACCACTGGTGACGACCATGAGCTCTGCGAAGGCTGAATGATGACATTCTTCATCATTTTCTCTACCTAGTCGCAAATTATTAGACATTCCGTTGCTGACACACGGTATGCGCTCTGGCTTATTGGTTGATGGTCTCCAGTGCTAATCCGGTGCTTCACTGTCAGTTTGTGTAATTTGCTCTTCATCTGTGGATTGAAGCATTCAGAGAGTTCTTGAAGAATGGCAAGTAGCTTCTTCTGTTGTTATTCTGGTGATAGTCAAGCTAGAAGATCTCGTGTTTTAGTGGTAGTACTAATTTCTCCCACAGACCTGGCATGGGAGGTTTCTATGATGCTCAGCTGTTCTGCAATTTATGGCTCATGCACGCACATGTGCCTTGGAAGGATCTGTGGTTATCAGCGACAGTTGCCTATCCACATTTAACCGAATCCATTCTTAAATGAGACGACAGAGGCTGGGATGACCAAGTTATTCTTCAGTCGTAGGCTTTTCTTACATTCCACTAAAAGATCCATGGGTTGATGCATGGCATGACATGACACATGACAGCTACTTATGTAGTGCTGACTGCAGGAATGATCACTTCGTCCAGCACACAGTCTCCACACACTCAGATGTGCATCTTCCTGTCCACAGTATCTCATCTCGTCTAGCATAATCTTCATGCGACCACAATCTATAATTTCTTTGAGAAGCTTTCAAGAAGTCCTATCCGAGAATGACATCATGACTACTCTTGTAAGATGATAAATTCTAAGGGCTATGTATGGCCACTTATACCCACACAAGTGACACGTCTTCCTGTAGGTTTAACATATTTCCCATTAGCCACCTTCAGCAGAGATGTTTTGTTCTTGACGAATACGGTTTTCTGCAACTGGCAACGGTACTTCTCCAAAATGACTTAATATGATGCTGCATAGCCCACAAGAGCTTGGGCTGGTTGGCCATCCATGATGACATCGACCTAGTTTCCTATCATTTTTGTAGTGATCGATGGCGGAGGATTTTTCTCTTCAGTGGTCTCACCTCTGAGGAAGACCGCACCCTTTAGTTTTCCAGGTTGTTGTGGCTAGGTGATTAGCTGGAGCTTCTAAACGGCGATGGATACCTTGATTGGCGTGTTGGGGAGTGTCCTCTCCAGCGGCTAGCTTGCGGCGATGGTGACCTATGTTGTCCTGCACCCACATCTTCTTGTTCATCTTTATCATCCCGGAGTTGGAGTCGGCTAAGATCAGTCTGCTGTCTACTGGCGTGGGTGTCGTCAAATATCCGCTGCCTTTCTCAACAATAGTGCACCACATGTCCTGGTCAGGCGCAGTGGAAACATACGGGTTTGTTATCCTAGGTCCTCCAGACACCAGTCTTCCTTGGTGTCCAAACAGGTTCCTCATGCGGCATTGTAGTAAGGTAACTTTGTCGGTGTCTTGACTTTTTTTAATCATTTTAAAGTGAAATGAAGGACGAGGGATTGGGTTCAATGTCTGTTCCACTTCCTCCCTTATGGCCTATTAAAGCGTCTTGGTTTTTCTGTTCGCCGTGCAATCCAAGTGACTTCTGAACTTCCTCTCTCACTATCTGATGAAGAACACTTGTGAAATCAGTTTCTTCCTCCATCACAGACATCGATAAGACGTTCGGAAGCCGTTCAAACTTCTTGCGTTAAATTCTTTTTTGATGCATTGTCTCGATATACTGGCACCATTTTATGAAGTCATCTGCTGTCGAAACCTCCTTCAGGAGTAGGGCTTGACATACATCCTCAGCAACACCCTTCATGAGATGTGCAACCTTATCTTCCTCCTTCATTCAAGGATCTTCTATTTAACACAGCTCCAAGACGTCTTGAATGTAGGATGCTGTCATTTCTCGTGGACACGGTGCACTGCACTTTAATTTATCTTCAGCCTTGCACTTCTGTCGTGTGTTGCAGAAATACGTGCGCAGTTCCGCCTGGAATACTTCCCAGCTTGTGAACTTCTCTTCATTGTTCTCATACCATTGCTTGGCAGTGCCCTCCAAGTAGAAAAATACGTTAGCCAAACACACGGTGTCATCCCATTTGTTAAATTTATCTATAAGCTCATATACCTTCAGCCACTTGTTTGGATCTTGGCCATCGTCACCAGAGGACCCAGAAGGATGTCTCATGTAGTGGCACACATTGCTGTCATTGTGACATCCTCTTCTTCTTCTGTCTCTGATAGATTGCGATTGTTGAATATGGCTCAAACTCTGGTTTCTAGCCACGTAAACGAGGCTCTGTCGTGGCCTGATGGGAGCCAGTGTTGTCAATAATGTGTGGTATTACAAGTTCCAATACCCAGTGCCTCCACAAGAATAATCTCACATAGGGGAAGGTGTAAGTAGATGAATGACGAACACTAACTTCACTTATCGAAGGTTCATTCAGCACTTGCATGTGTAAGAGTGCGGAGCAAACTTGCTTCTGGCCAGAACACATACAATATATATACACCTACAGAACATTCCAGTACAATGATTCTTGCCATTTGTGGATACTTCTAGAATGTACTCAAACCGAATATAGAAATTAAAATTGTATAGGTCAGGTGAGTTTTATACTCAGGACCCTCAATGCAACAGTTAAGTATCATATCCACTTCACCCCATTTGCTACTCAGCTTCTGCTGTGAGAATATGAAGTAAAGGTACTATGAAATGAGTGTTAACATTTCAAAGACCTTTTAAGTGGCCATTGCCACTTGCTCGTATTCTTTTTGTTGACTAATGCTTACATTACTTTAGCTGCACTTTCCCAGAAGAAAAAGCTTTAGGGCAGCAGGGAGTGGTTGGGTAGTATGTGAAATAAGTCAACACTATTTCCTTAGTCACCACAATGGAAGGTAACGTAAAGTTCGAGACATGCCAGAATCAGCTGCTTTTTGTAGATTATCATGTCACATCCCAGAATTTTACAAATAGTGTTCATTTGGAGAACAGAATTACATATGAGGGAGACGGGTTCATAGCAGATAGTGCCCTACAATTTTGTGGTATTTGGTATGCTCTTAGTTTCCTGGATGATGCTAAAGAATATGCACTTCAGATTGCTGTCAGCAATGGTTCGGTTCAGGTTTGGTGAATCCGTGGTTCACTAGGTGCAGGATGCTTATCGCCACCACTTATAGATGGGCATCAGTAAACATTACTGGCTGTGAGGGTGAAATACCATCACACCAGGTATGTGGGTCTCAAAGATCGGAAAACTTGACCCTTGAAGTGTGCAAACGGAATGGTTTATCTATTGAAACAAATGAAGCAGTTAATAGCTAGCAGTCTTTGGTGTATGTGCTTTACTTCAGTTCTCTTAGGCTTACCCAGGCTTGTAAGATTGTGCGTGGATGTGCTGTAAAATACTCAGCTTTTCATGGGGACAACCTCCTGGTGCTTAATTTACAAACAGTGTTCTGATTGGGATAGATTTGTCATTGATTGAAACTGAAATGCACAAAAGCTCCTTACAAGATTTCATTTACTGATGGGAGCAGTATATCTCCCATTGTATGGAATGTGTTGATAGTTATAAAATGTGAAGGAGGCACCATACTTTGAGAAACTATCAAATATTTATGAGAGAACATATTTGTAGGCTTTGATTGGTCCATTGTAATCAGTTGAGAGACTAAGTGGTACCTGTACAGTCTTCTAAACTGCAAAAATTCATACTGTTACTAATTTAATCGATAGTAAAGAGCCTGAAGAGTACCGAATTGTTCAAACTATACTCGACAGTTTCAATATAGATTCAGTGACCCTGCAGAAAGAATGCAAACTTTAAATGAAAAGAAAAGATGTAATGGAAAAAAAAATCATGACATGATGGAAGAAACTGTCACTTTTATTTCAGCTTTCAATTTACAAGGTGTTTGAAAAAGATTCATGCAATTTCACAAGACCTTCTTCGTCATGAATGAGAGTACAAACTTAAGGTAAATTTTGACACACACAGGAGTACAAAGTTTTTGTGCTCAAAAGAACCATTCTATTTTACAAGGGTGTATCTGGTGCATACATGACCTTGGAGTACTTTGTACAATTATATTTAGGACCAAAGTTTTAAGGTACCATCCACAAATGTTCAATGTACCCTGGGGTCTTTCATAAGCCCACTCATATAAACCATCACATACTGTGAGATAAATGACCTTAGAGGTCACTGATGCAATGGAAGCTTTGTATGCCCCTTAACAATTGCTTTCTGCATGCATAGTGAACGATGTTTCACCACTAAGCTGGGCTACAGCTTCTGGTGTAAAGCTCTGCTGTAGCCTCACGACAGCCAACGTGTAGGAAGTGTCGTGCCATACTCAAAAAATGCTGCATAGTAACTGAATGGCACCTGTTGAAATGGAGAGTGCAGAAACATCTTTTATTGTTGGGTATTGCCATCTCAACACAATGCTCAGTGGGTAATGGAGTGAATTAGCTGCTACATGGAGGCCTCTACCAGCAATTGCGTCAACAATCAGTTTACAAGAGGCACTAAGGTGAATACTTCGTTTTGGTATGTGTTAAAATTTACTCAAAGTTCATGTAGATGATAGTCATGTGAAATTGGATGAATCTTTTTGAAGAAAACTTTACTTAGTCAAATAACATATGCCTTAAAGTCTATGCAGTGTTTCAGATGTCAGAAATAATGCCACATTATCTTTCTATCTAAATATCCTGAAGACTGTGGAATGTGTAGCAGAACAACCCAGAAACTTGACTGCCCAACTGTAATGTGTTAATGCATCTGTAATTATACACTTCTGATAGTGCTCAGACCTCACTGAAGAGAGGGAAATTTGAGAAGTTTAAAAAAATTCTTGCTGACTGCTGAAGCCAACATGTTATCAAGGCAGTGCAGCCTGTTCCCGTAGTGTGTCTACTCTTGCAAAATCAGCCATGAAAACCATTACTTCAACACAAAGAAATGCCTAATACTGTGAATATCGTGTGTAATGCTTGAAGCATGTCACTCAGTGCCTACCCAATATAGCCCCTGCCTGCTAATGCTTCTGTTACATTAACTAATGATACACCATGTATCTGATTTTCTGAAAGGGGGAGGAAACATTTTTCTTTGTGTAGCTATGGACATGGAATTTTCATAGCCAGTAGCTAGGCACACTATAACTTACATCCGTTCACAATGTGTCACAATGCACTGACATGGACAGAAACATTTTGTTTCTTGTCCCACATGATTGACAGCCCCTATAGCTGTGGGTAGATGATACAAACAGTGACAGCTTTGGTGTATAGTTGATGACTTCGAGGGAAAAACTGGGAGACATTAAGGTGGAAGGTCAAGAAAGAGACCCATCAAGCTGTAGAGACTTTGCGTAGGAATATATATACGGCTATTAAGTAAGGTGTAGAATGTGTGTTTCTGTCTCTCAGCTGACAGGATCCACTCATTCATCAAGACAAATGGGGAGGAATATAAAATAGTGCAATGGAGGAACTGAGTCTTGAGAACGAAACGTATTAAGTATAAATGTTTCTCCATTCCATTTCCAGCCTGTTTCAGCTACAGTATCCCAATTTTCAAATAAAACAGCATGTCTCTGTTGCTGGTATTTATTTTTAAAATTGACACATTTCACGCTAGTGATGCATCTTTAGGAACTGTGCAAATTAACAATAATAATCACATTCCCTAAAGTTGTGAGCATGAGCCTATCTGACTGCTGATAAGTAACTATTGATTTAACTAAATTATTAGAACATCTTGCTTTAGACAGCGAAAAACCCACCAGTCAAAAAGTAAACATTGAATGGAGTGTAACCACAATCTGCAGTTGTGAAATATAAAACCAGAAGTCTGAAAAGCTAAATAAATTTTTATAAAGACTCTTTCCAAAATAGATAACTGCTAAATGGTCTTCCCATATCTCTGGGCATGAAAAACCTAACTGGGAACTATAATAATTCCCAGTTAGGTTCTTTGTGCCCATAGATACAGAAAGTCCATTCTAGTAGTTCCCTGTTTCATAAGGAATTTTTAAAACATTTGTTTAGCTTTTCAAGCTTCCAGTTTTATGTTTGATTGTGGTTATGCTCCATCTCGTGTTCACTTTTTGACTAATGTGGTTTACGCTGTCTAAGACATGTTCTTTTTATAAGTTACTTAAGTCAATAGTTAGCAGGTGTTGGAGAGGCTCATGGTCACAACTATATGTAATACATGCCAGTTTTAAAATAAATACCTGCAACAAAGACTGCCTTTTTGCCTTTTTATTTGATGATTACTTAGATATCCATGACTTAAATTTCTTGTGGAAGATTGATTGATGTGTGTCAAAATTCATAAGTAGTACAGAACAAAAGATATAAATAGGGGTAGCAGGTGATTGTACAAACAGGCTGTCAGAGAGAATGGCTCTTCAGCCATAAGAATGCAGCCAATTGGATTTGCTACTAGGAACAAATAGATTGGAAATACTTCCAAACACACGGTGAGTATTGCTTTAGGTGTGATACTTTAAACATTGAAGGAAATACTCCTTTGTTATATGAATGCTAAAATGAGTTTGGATGCTAACATTCTTAAAGGAGCAATGGATCATTTTGCTCAGCATTGGCATTAGACATTACTCCACACCCGACTGAGCACGCAAAAGCCGGCACTTGTTTCCATTGCCTTCTTTTTTAATGTTAGTGATGTTATTGTCTTCTGTCCAAAGATTGGTTTGATGCAGCTCTCCATGCTAGTCTAAACCTGGTGAGCCCCCTTCATCTCTTTGTAACTGCTGTAACCTATACTTGCTTGAAACTTCTTACTGTAGTCATCCCTTGGTGTCCTCTTACAATTTTTACTCCCCCCCCCCCTCATACACACACCTCCCCCGCCATTACTTAACTGACTATTTCTTGATGTTTTACAATGTGTTCTATCAACTGACACCTCCTTTTAGTCAGGCTGTGCCACAAATTTTGTTTTTTCTCCAATTTTCATCATTAGTTACCAGATCTACACATGTAATCTTCACTATTCTTCTGTAGCACCACGTTTAAAAAGCTTCTATTCTGCTCGTGTCTGAATTGCTTATTGTCCACATTTCACTCCCGTACAAGACTACACTCTAGACAAATACCTTCAGAAAAGACTTCCTAATACTTAAATTTATATTAGTTGTTAACAGATATCTTTTTCAGAAAAGCTTTTCTTGCAATAGCCAGAATGCATTTTATATCCTTTCTACTTCACATTAACTTCATGACTCATGGGAATTATGCTGTCTTGGTGGGGACCAGCTAAGGTGAGCTGTTCTAATAATTTACTGAAGTCAGTAGTTACTTATCAGGAGTGAGATAGGCTTAAGGTCCCAACTTTATGGAATGCACATATTATTGTTAATTTACAGAAACACTAAAGATGTGTCCTTAGTGTGAAATGCATCAATTTTAAAATAAATATGTGCAACAGAGACATTCCTTTTCATTTAAAAATTGGGTCTCTGTTGCTGAACAGGCCAGAGATAGAATGGAGAAACGGTTATACTTAACATGTTGAGTTATGTTGATGACCAGGTAGCAAATCTCATACACTTTCAGTATCACATTTCCTAATCTAGTTCCATCACCACCACTTAATTTAATTGGACTAAATTTCGTTATCATGTTAACAGAATCTTTTGTTGGTCCTTGGTAGAATAACATTATAATAAATGAAAAGCACCAGTTTACTTTTGTTCTACAATATTACTTTTATTGTGTAAACAGTTTTCAGCTCACAAGGCCATCTTCAGACATTGACTGAGTATTATCACCAAAGAAGTTACAATGTTTGCAAACAACATTGGAAGAGAAGTAACAGGTCTAGACGGTAGCAGAAACATACAGTAAGTAACATCTTTGATAGTGTGATAGTAATTCAATGAAAAAGTAAAAATTGAACAGTAAATAAATAAAAATGGAGTAGACAGGAAAAACTTTAACACAAAATAGAATCAGCATGCCTACATAATAGTTTCTTAATAAACAAAACAAATGAAATAAAATTAGTACTTGACAAGGCTACATCAGGAGGTATAAAACATGGAGAGTGATACACAAACCAATTAAATTAAAAGAAACAATTATAAATGTAACTACAGAATACATAAGGAAATAAGCAATATCAATACAATAAACATAAATAAAAAAATGGAGGCATTTGAGGGAAAATAACAGTAAATACAATCTTTGAGAGTGTGGTGGTACTGCATTTTAACATTATATTCAAAACTGTGGCTATGTAACAGTTTGCATTAAATAAATCAACCAAGTAAAATATAAACAATATTTGATGAGACAACTACAAGAGGTGTCAAACATAAACAGTAATACAAATACCAGTTACAAGAAAGCCTTAATAATTGAAATGACAGTAATACAAGTACCAGTTACAAGAAAGCCGTAATAATTGAAACTACAGTCTATATGGAATACATAGACAACTTCAATAAAACAAAAGAACTTAATGAATACAGGAAAATGGGAATACATAGGAACAGACAGTGTTGGAAGTAATGAACAACAGAGACGGTTATATGAAATTTAGGAGAGGGGTAGTGTTGAGCTGTGTCTAATCATTTAGGATTAGATCTGGACTGTGAGCAAGATGTTTGTTAATTTCCAGGGCTTCCAGCAGGTTGAGTCTATGGCCTTTGTTTGCTAATTGAAGCCTTGTCAACTACTAATTTTATTTCAATATAATAGAAGGAAACATTCCACGTGGGAAAAATTATATATAAAATCGAAGATGAGGTGACTTACCGAACGAAAGCGCTGGCAGGTCGATAGACACACAAACAAACACAAACATACACACAAAATTCAAGCTTTCGCAACAAACTGTTGCCTCATCAGGAAAGAGGGAAGGAGAGGGGAAGACGATGGGTTTTAAGGGAGAGGGTAAGGAGTCATTCCAATCCCGGGAGCGGAAAGACTTACCTTAGGGGGAAAAAAGGACAGGTATACACTCGCACACACGCACATATCCATCCACACGTACAGACACAAGCCGACATATTTAAAGACCTGTTTCCTGATGAGGCAACAGTTTGTTGCGAAAGCTTGAATTTTGTGTGTATGTTTGTGTTTGTTTGTGTGTCTATCGACCTGCCAGCACTAATTTTATTTCATTTTATTAGTTTGTTTATTAATAGAAACTATTATGTAGGCATGCTGTTCCTATTTTGTGATAAAGTTTTTCCTGTCTACTCCATTTTTATTTATTTACTGTTCAATTTTTTCCTTTTTTATTGAATTACAAGCAATGCAACTTGCTGTATGTTTCTGCTTCAGTCTAGATGTGTTACTTCTCTTCCAATGTTGTTTGCAAACATTGTAACTTCTTTGGTGATAATACTCAGTAAATGTCTGAAGATGGTATTGTAAGCCAAAAACCGGTTAACACAATAAAAGTAATATTTTAGAACAAAATCATACTGCTAAATTTCATTATCCTAATTTTACTTTTGTTGTCCAATTTCTAACCTTTTTTCAAGATGCTATTCATTCCATCTAGTTGCCCTTGCAAGTTCTTTGTTGTTTCTGATAAAATTAGTGTCATCTGTAAACCTCAATGTTCTTATTTCTTCTCCCTGGGCTTTAATTCCTTATCCAAATTCATCCTGAGTTTCCTTTACTACTTTCTCAATGTACTAACTGAATAACATCAAGGATACTCAACAACGCTGTCTCCCTTTCACCTTGATCATTGCAACCTTTTCATGTCCTTGACTCTTATAACTGCAATTTGATTTCTGTACAAGTTGTGAATAACCTTTTGTTTTGTATTTTGTCCATGTACCTTCAAAATTTGGCAGAACATAGTTCAGGCACCGTTGTCTAGAACTTTCCCTAAATCTTCAAATACTATAAACATATATTTGCCTTTCTTTAACCTGTCTGCTAAGATAAGTGGTAGGGTCAGTACTGCTTCATATATCTCTGTCTTTCTCTGGAACGCAAACTGATGTTCCCCAAGGTTCATTTCTGTCATTTTTTCCATTCTTCTGCAAATACTTGGTGCCAGTATTCTGCAACCATGGCTTTAAAATTGATGCTTTAGTAATACCCACTTCATTCAGCACCCACCCTCTTTGGAATTGGAATTATTACATTGTTTGTGAAGTCTGAGGGTATTTCACCTGCCTCCTCTATGTTCCACACCAGGTAGAATAATTTTATTATGGTTGGCTCTCCCAAGAACTCAGTGATTCTGAGGGAACATCCTCTGATCAAGGGGCCTTGTTTTGACTTAGGTCTTTCTGTGCCCTGTCAAATACTTCCTCTTCCCTTTCTAAAGTAGTGTCTCAAAGTTCATCTCCCTTGTATAGCCCCCTCTTGTACCTTCCCTTCTTCGCTTCACACTGACCTGCTATCAGAGCTCCTTACATTCATAGAACTGTTTCTCTTTCCTCCAAAGGTCTGTCTAATTTTTCTATATGTGGCATCAATCATTCCCCTACTTACATTTGCTATTACAGCCTTGCATGTATTCTGTAGTCATTACTGCTTAACCATTTTACACTTTGCGTGAATATCATTTTTTATACCTCTGCATTTCATTTTCTGCATGCTTTATTTTTCGCATTTTTATATTTTTTCCTTTCATCAATTTAATTCAATACCCTCTGTGTTATGTAAGGGTTTTTACTAGGCCATGTCATTTTACCTACAGTACTTGCTGCTCTGCCACTTTCACCATTTCACATCTCGAAGTTACCTATTCATCTTTTCTTGTATCCCTTTTTCTTTTTCAGGCAATTGTTGCCTCGTGTTCCCTCTCAAACTATCAACAACTTCTGGTTCTTCCAATTTATCCAAATACCATCTCTTTTATTTCCTACTTTTTCACAGTTTCTTCAGTCTTAATCTGCAGTTCATAACCAATAAATTATGGGCAGAGTCCACATCCACCTTTGGAAATATCTCATAGTTTAAAATCTAGTTTTGGAATATCTTTCTTATAACTGTATAATAAATGTGACCCTCCCCCATGAACCATGGACCTTGCTGTTGGTGGGGAGGCTTGCCTGCCTCAGTGATACAGATAGCTGTACCACAGGTGCAACCACAACAGAGGGGTATCTGTTGAGAGGCCAGACAAACATGTGGTTCCTGAAGAGGGGCAGCAGCCTTTTCAGTAGTTGCAGGGGCAACAGTCTGGATGATCATCTGATCTGGCCTTGTAACACTAACCAAAACGGCCTTGCTGCGCTGGTACTGCGAACGGCTGAAAGCAAGGGGAAACTACAGCCATAATTTTCCCCGAGGGCATGCAGCTTTACTGTATGGTTAAATGATGATGGCATCCTCCTGGGTAAAATATTCCGGAGGTAAAATAGTCCCCCATTCAGATGTCCAGGTGGGGACTGCTCAAGAGGACGTCGTTATCAGGAGAAAGAAAACCGGCTTTCTACGGATCGGAGTGTGGAATGTCAGATCCCTTAATCGGGCAGGTAAGTTAGAAAATTTAAAAAGGGAAATGAATAGGTTAAAGTCAGATATAGTGGGAATTATTGAAGTTCGGTGGCAGGAGGAACAAGACTTGCACACACCGTCAGGTGGCTTGCGGAGTATGGATGTAGATGTAGATGTAGACTTTTGGTCAGGTGAATACAGGATTAGAAATACAAAATCAAGTAGGGGAGTGCATCAGTAGGTTTAATAATGAATAAAAAAATAGGAGTGCGAGTAAGCTACTACAAACAGCATAGTGAATGCATTATTGTGGCCAAGATAGACACGAAGCCCATGCCTACTACAGTAGTACAAGTTTACATGTACATCTGCATGGATACTCTGCAAATCACATGTAAGTGCATGGCAGAGGGTTCATCGAACCACCTTCACAATTCTCTATTATTCCAATCTCATATAGCGCGCAGAAAGAATGAACAGCTATACCTTTCCGTACGAGCTCTGATTTCCCTTATTTTATCGTGGTGATAGTTCTGCCCTATGTAGGTCGGTGTCAACAAAATATTTTAGCATTTGGAGGAGAAAGTTGGTGATTGGAATTTCTTGAGAAGATTCTATCGCAACGAAAAACGCCTTTCTTTTAATGATTTCCAGCCCAAATCTTGTATCATTTCTGTGACACTCTCTCCCATATTTCATGATAATACAAAACATGCTGCCTTTCTTTGAACTTTTTTGATGTACTCCATCAGTCCTACCAGGTAAGGATCCCACACCGTGCAGCATTATTCTAAAAGAGGACAGACAAGCGTAGTGTAGGCAGTCTCCTTAGCAGGTCTGTTACATTTTCTAAGTGTCCTGCGATTAAAATGCAGTCTTTGGTTAGCCTTTGCCACAACGTTTTCTATGTGTTCTTTCCAATTTAAGTTGTTTGTAATTGTAATACCTAGGTATTTAGTTGAATTTACGACTTTTAGATTAGACTGATTTATCATGTAACCGAAGTTTAAGTTCCTTTCAGTACTGATGTGGATGCCATCACACTTTTCATTATTTAGTGTCAACTGCCACTTTTTGCACCCTTCAGATATTTTTTCTAAATCATTTTGCAGTTTGTTTTCATCTTCTGATGACTTTATTAGTCAATACATGACAGTGTCATCTGCAAACAACCAAAGACGGCTGCTCAGATTGTCTCCCAAATCGTTTATATAGATAAGGAACAGCAAAGGGCCTATAACACTACCTTGTGGAACACCTGAAATCGTTTTTGTTTTACTCGATGACTTTCCATCAATTACTACGAACTGTGACCTCTCTGACAGGAAATCGCAAATCCAGTCACATAACCGAGACGATATTCCATAAGCATACAATTTTACTAGAGCCACTTGTGTGTTACAGTGCCTTCCGGAAATCCAGGAATATGGAATCGATCTGAAATCCCTTGTCAATAGAACTCAGCACTTCATATGAATAAAGAGCTAGTTGTGTTTCACAGGAACGATGTTTTCTAAACCCATGTTGACTGTGTGTCAATAGTGTGGTGTCACCGCCAGACACCACACTTGCTAGGTGGTAGCCTTTAAATCGGCCGCGGTCCATTAGTATACGTCGGACCCGCGTGTCGCCACTGTCAGTGATTGCAGACCAAGCGCCACCACACGGCAGGTATAGAGAGACTTACTAGCACTCGCCCCAGTTGTACAGCCGACTTAGCCAGAGATGGATCACTGACAACTACGCTCTCATTTGCCGAGACGATAGTTAGCATAGCCTTCAGCTATGTCATTTGCTACGACCTAGCAAGGCGCCATAGCATTTGATATTATTTTATATAGTGGTTATAACATGTACCATCAAGAGAGATGTTTTACAATTATGGATTAAAGTTAAGTATTACAGCAACTGCGTCCATTTTTCTAAGTTCTCATTTCCTTGTAATGTTCCAGACCTCACGCCAGCCTGCGTGACCTTAAACGCGTGCCTTTCGGCTTCCTCTCATTGTGACTTGGCTGTCTTGCCAAGTCACAACAAATAGACCGTTTCCTTTGAGGTAATTCATAATGTTCGAACACAATATATGTTCTAAGATCCTGTTGCATATCAACATTAATGATACGGGCCTGTAATTTAGTGGATTACCCCTTCTACATTTCTTGAATACTGGTGTGACCTGTGCAACTTTCCAGTCTTTAGGTAAGGATCTTTTTTCGATCGAACGGTTGTATATGATTGTTAAGTAACGAGCTAATGCATCAGCATACTCCGAAAGGAACCTAATTTGTATACAGTCTGGACCAGAAGACTTGCTTTTATTAAATGATTTGAGATGCTTCACTACTCCGAGGATATTTACTTCTACGTTACTCATGTTGGCAGCTGTTCTCAATTCGAATTCTGGAATATTTACTTCATCTTCTTTTGTGAAGGCATTTCGGAAGGCTGTGTTTAGTAAATCTGCTTTGGCAGCACTGTCTTCGATAGTATATACATTGCATTCACGCAGAGAAGCAGCGTTGCCAATTTAGCGACTTTGTCGCTAGAAATGGCGACTTTTGCCTTCGTCTTAGCGACAAAAAAAACATTTTAGCGACAAAAATTATTTAGCGACTTATCTGGCGACTTTTGGAGTACTGACGACTCAAAACTATTTTGGACCAGTATTTTCATTAACAAAACTAAGATTTTAACTATAGAAATTGTCTGAGTCAAGTTTGTCTGAAGAAAATAAAGTTTACTTGAAGAAGAAATGCATTCAGTTTAGCCTGAAACTCATAATTCAACAAAGACTGCCAAGTAAAGTTACGATCCTGAAAAAAATGTCAATGCTGAATGTTGAAGAAACACTAAAAGTGAATAAAAATAATGCTGTAGTGGATGTAGCCAAAGAACTGGGTTTTAGTAGCGATTTCATAGACGGTATGCTGCAAGAATGGCATAATATCAACTTCATTAGATGGAATAACACTACTAACACTGTTTTATTTTGGAGTGAGGTTTTGCAGTATGAAAATACCGCAGGGGAGAATCCTTTTTCTTTGATTTCACAGCTAGCAATGACTGTTCTATGCCTACTGCATTAAAATGCAGAAATGGAAAGAATATTCAGTTCTATGAACATTATAAAAACTGAACAACGTAACAGATTATAGTTAAAGACAATTAATGCTTTGATCATATTGAGAGACCAGCTGAAGAAACAAAATAAAGATTGTGCATCTTTTGACATACCGTCAGACGTATTGGAGCTTGTTGGAACGAACAAAAGTTACCCTTTTGCGACAAAACCAGTCGAACTGCATCATCTGTTGAGCGACGTTCAACCCTTTACATCAACTACAGTTCTGTCAGAGCATGAAACAGAAGAGTTATTCGATCTTCTGAGTGACAACGATGAATAGCTGACATACCAGTATTTATATATTTTGTAACTTAATTTGTTTTCTTGCTTTCTTTTGTTAGAAATATAGTTGTATATTTCTAGTATATTTGACTACTGTGGTTGAAACAACAATTTATGTGTTGCGTCAATTATGATAACAAGTTTAATTAAACGTTAGCGTATTTTATATATATGTTGTTGCAAGTGAAGCGTCATTTAATTAAGACAATATAGCAATTACGTATGAGAGTTTTTATTAATATTTTATTCCCCCTCCCCCCCCCCCCCCCTCCCCCACTGGCTTATTGCACCATTCACAGCACGAAATTTTCAGTACACCCCTAATAAAAACAGTTTTAGCGACTTTCTAGCGACTTTTGATATTGAATCTAGTGACTCGGGTTTTTTAGAGTTGGCAACACTGCAGAGAAGCCATTGATTGTTTCTTGCCGCTAATATACTTCACATACAACTAGAATCTCTTCGGATTTTCTGCCAGGTTTCGAGACAAAGTTTCATTGTGGAAACTGTTATAGGCGTCTCGCATTGAAGTCCGCGCAAAGTTTCAAGCTTCTGTAAATGATCGCCAATCTTGGGGATTTTGCATCTGTTTAAATTTGGCATGTTTGTTTCATTGTTTCTGCGACAGTATTCTAACCTGTTTTGTTTACCAAGGAGGATCAGCTCCGTCGTTTGTTAGTTTATTTGGTACAAACCTCTCAAATGGTGCCGATACTATTTCTTTGAATTCAAGCCACATCTTGTCTACACTTATATTATTAACTTGGAATGAGTGGAGATTGTCTCTCAGGAAGGCGTCAAGTGAATTTTTATCTGCTTTTTTAAATAGGTATATTTTTCGCTTATTTTTCGAGGATTTGGGGATTACAATATTCAGTCTTGCTACGACAACCCTGTGTTCACTAATCCCTATATCGGTTTTGATGCTGGTTATTAACTTAGGATTATTTGTTGCTAAGAGGTCAAGTGTGTTTTCACAACTGTTTACTATTCGCGTGGGCTCGTGAACTAACTGCTTGAAATAATTTTCAGAGAATGCGTTTAGCACAATTTCGGATGATATTTTATGCGTACCTCAGGAATTAAATATGTATTTTCGCCAACATACTGAGGGTAAATTAAAGTCACCACCAGCTATTAACGTATGAGTGGGGTATGTGTTTGAAATCAAACTCAAGTTTTCTTTTAACCTTAGAGCAACTGCATCATCTGAACTGGGAGGTCGGTAAAAGGACCCAATTATTATTTTATTCCGGTTGCCAACAATGACCTCTGCCCATACTAACTCACAGTAAGTATCTACTTCAATTTTGCAACAAGTTAAACTACACTCCTGGAAATGGAAAAAAGAACACATTGACACCGGTGTGTCAGACCCACCATACTTGCTCCGGACACTGCGAGAGGGCTGTACAAGCAATGATCACACGCACGGCACAGCGGACACACCAGGAACCGCGGTGTCGGCCGTCGAATGGCGCTAGCTGCGCAGCATTTGTGCACCGCCGCCGTCAGTGTCAGCCAGTTTGCCGTGGCATACGGAGCTCCATCGCAGTCTTTAACACTGGTAGCATGCCGCGACAGCGTGGACGTGAACCGTATGTGCCGTTGACGGACTTTGAGCGAGGGCGTATAGTGGGCATGCGGGAGGCCGGGTGGACGTACCGCCGAATTGCTCAACACGTGGGGCGTGAGGTCTCCACAGTACATCGATGTTGTCGCCAGTGGTCGGCGGAAGGTGCACGTGCCCGTCGACCTGGGACCGGACCGCAGCGACGCACGGATGCACGCCAAGACCGTAGGATCCTACGCAGTGCCGTAGGGGACCGCACCGCCACTTCCCAGCAAATTAGGGACACTGTTGCTCCTGGGGTATCGGCGAGGACCATTCGCAACCGTCTCCATGAAGCTGGGCTACGGTCCCGCACACCGTTAGGCCGTCTTCCGCTCACGCCCCAACATCGTGCAGCCCGCCTCCAGTGGTGTCGCGACAGGCGTGAATGGAGGGACGAATGGACACGTGTCGTCTTCAGCGATGAGAGTCGCTTCTGCCTTGGTGCCAATGATGGTCGTATGCGTGTTTGGCGCCGTGCAGGTGAGCGCCACAATCAGGACTGCATACGACCGAGGCACACAGGGCCAACACCCGGCATCATGGTGTGGGGAGCGATCTCCTACACTGGCCGTACACCACTGGTGATCGTCGAGGGGACACTGAATAGTGCACGGTACATCCAAACCGTCATCAAACCCATCGTTCTACCATTCCTAGACCGGCAAGGGAACTTGCTGTTCCAACAGGACAATGCACGTCCGCATGTATCCCGTTCCACCCAACGTGCTCTAGAAGGTGTAAGTCAACTACCCTGGCCAGCAAGATCTCCGGATCTGTCCCCCATTGAGCATGTTTGGGACTGGATGAAGCGTCGTCTCACGCGGTCTGCACGTCCAGCACGAACGCTGGTCCAACTGAGGCGCCAGGTGGAAATGGCATGGCAAGCCGTTCCACAGGACTACATCCAGCATCTCTACGATCGTCTCCATGGGAGAATAGGAGCCTGCATTGCTGCGAAAGGTGGATATACACTGTACTAGTGCCGACATTGTGCATGCTCTGTTGCCTGTGTCTATGTGCCTGTGGTTCTGTCAGTGTGATCATGTGATGTATCTGACCCCAGGAATGTGTCAATAAAGTTTCCCCTTCCTGGGACAATGAATTCACGGTGTTCTTATTTCAATTTCCAGGAGTGTATTTCTAACAGCAACAAACACGCCACCGCCAACCATGTTTAGCCTATCTATTCAGAACACTGTTAGGTTCTTTGCAAAAATTTCGGCTGAGCTTATATCTGGCTTTAGCCAGCTTTCAGTGCCTATAACGATTTGAGCATCAGTGCTTTCTATTAGCGTTTGGATCTCTGGTACTTTCCCAACACAGCTACGACAATTTACAACTGTTATACCAATGGTTCCTGTATCTATGTTCTTCCTGTGTTAAGCCTGCACCCTTTGTGACTGAAGCCCATCTTGTGTTTTCCCGAGACCCTCTAACCTAAAAAACCACCAATCCATGCCACACAGCCCGTGCTACCTGTGTAGCCACTTCCTGTGTATAGTGGACACCTGACCTATTCAGCGGAACCCGAAACCCATCCACCCTTTGATGCAAGTCGAGGAATCTGCAATGTACACGGTCGCAGAACCGTCTGAGCCTCTGATTCAGACCCTCCACTTGGCTCTGTACCAGAGGTCCGCAATGGGTCCTGTCGACTATGCTGCAAATGGTCAGCTCTGCTTTCATCTTGCAAGTAAGACTGGCTGCCGTAGCCACTCAAAACCAGAGAGAATCTCTTCTGATCCAAAGTGACACGCATTATTGGTACCGACGTGAGCAACCACCTGCAGTTGGCTGCACCTTGTGCTCTTCATGGCATCCAGGAGGACCCTTTCCACATCTGAAATGACTCCACCCAGTATGCACACAGAGTGCACATTGGTTTTCTTACCCTCCTTGTCAGCCAAGTCCCTAAGGGGCCCCATAACATGCCTAACGTTGGAGCTCCCATCCACCAATAGTCCCAACCTCTGCAACTGCCAGGATCTTGCAGGCTGAGTGTTTTCCTCTGAAACAGGACAGGCGACAGTGTCAGCCACAGACAACCTGTTTGTCAGACAAACTGGGGAGGCCTTATGTGCGGCCGCTTTGGAAGGCTTTCGCTGCCTGCTTCGACCCGGGGCGACCTCCCACTCGACCACAGTTTATATGCCAACTAGCTCTGCAGATGATGAAGAAATTGATGAAATGTATGATGAGATAAAAGAAATTGTTCAGATAGTGAAGGGAGACGAAAATTTAATAGTCATGGGTGACTGGACTTCGATAGTAGGGAAAGGAAGAGAAGGAAACGTAGTAGGTGAATATGGAATGGGGGTAAGAAATGAAAGAGGAAGCTGCCTGGTAGAATTTTGCACAGAGCATAACTTAATCATAGTTAACACTTGGTTCAAGAACCATGAAAGAAGGTTGTATACATGGAAGAAGCCTGGAGATACTAGAAGGTATCAGACAGATTATATAATGGTAAGACAGAGATTTAGGAACCAGGTTTTAAATTGTAAGACATTTCCAGGGGCAGATGTGGACTCTGACCACAATCTATTAGTTATGAACTGTAGGTTAAAACTGAAGAAACTGCAAAAAGGTGGGAATTTAAGGAGATGGGACCTGAATAAACTGACTAAACCAGAGGTTGTGCAGAGTTTCAGGGAGAGCATAAGGGAACAATTGACAGGAATGGGGGAAAGAAATACAGCAGAAGAAGAATGGGTAGCTTTGAGGGATGAAGTAGTGAAGGCAGCAGAGGATCAAGTAGGAAAAAAGACGAGGGCTAGTAGAAATCCTTGGGTAACAAAAGAAATATTGAATTTAATTGATGAAAGGAGAAAATATAAAAAGCAGCCAAAAAGGAATACAAACGTCTCAAAAATGAGATCAACAGGAAGTGCAAAATGGCTAAGCAGGGATGGCTAGAAGACAAATGTAAGGATGTAGAGGATTATCTCACTAGGGGTAAGATAGATACTGCCTACAGGAAAATTAAAGAGGCCTTTGGAGAAAATAGAACCACTTGTATGATTATCAAGAGCTCAGATGGAAGCGCAGTTCTAAGCAAAGAAGGGAAAGCAGAAAGGTGGAAGGAGTATATAGAGGGTCTATACAAGGGTGATGTACTTGAGGACAATATTATGGAAATGGAAGAGGAGATATGATACTGCATGAAGAATTTGGAATTTGACAGAGCACTGAAAGACCCAAGTCAAAACAAGGCCTCAGAAGTAGCCAACATTCCATTAGAACTACTGACAGCCTTGGGAGAGCCAGTCCTGACAAAACTCTACCATCTGGTGAGCAATATGTATGACCGCAAACTTCAAAAAGAATATAATAAGTCCAGTCCCAAAGAAAGCAGATGTTGACTGAAGTGAAAATTACCGAACTATCACCTTAATAAGTCATGGCTGCAAAATACTAATGTGAATTCTTTACAGACAAATGGAAAAACTGGTAGAAGCCGGCCTTGGGGAAGATAAGTTTAGATTCAGTAGAAATATTGGAACACGTGAGGCAATACTGACCCTACGACTTATCTTAGAAGCTAGATTAAGGAAAGGCAAACCTACATTTCTAGCATTTGTAGACTTAGAGAAAGCTTTTGACAATGTTGACTGGAATACTCTCTTTCAAATTCTGAGGGTGGCAGGTGTAAAATACAGGGAGTGAAAAGCTATTTACAATTTGCACAGAAACCAGATTGCAGTTATAAGAGTCGAGGGACATGAAAGGGAAGCAATGGTCGGGAAGGGAGTGAGACAGGGTTGTAGCCTCTCTCCAATGTTATTCAATCTGTATATTGAGCAAGCAGTAAAGGAAACAAAAGAAAAGTTCGGAGTAGGTATTAAAATCCATGGAAAAGAAATAAAAACTTTGAGGTTTGCCAATGACATTGTAAATCTGTCAGAGACAGAAAAGGACTTGGAAGAGCAGCTGAACAGAATGGACAGTGTCTTGAAAGGAGGATATAAGAGGAACATCAACAAAAGCATAAGAGGAACATCAACAAAAGCAAATAATGGAATGTAGTCAAATTAAGTCGGATGATGCTGAGGGAATTAGATTAGGAAATGAGACACTTAAAGTAGTAAAGGATTTTTGCTACTTGTGGAGCAAAATAACTGATGATGGTTGAAGTAGAGAGGATATAAAATGTAGACTGGCAGGGGCAAGGAAAAGCGTTTCTCAAGAAGAGAAACTTGTTAACATCGAGTATAGATTTAAGTGTCAGGAAGTTATTTCTGAAAGTATTTGTATGGAATGTAGCCATGAATGGAAGTGAAACATTGACGACAAATAGTTTGGACAAGAAGAGAATAGAAGCTTTCGAAACGTGGTGCTACAGAAGAATGCTGAAGATTAGATGGGTAGATCACATAACTAATGAGTAGTTATTGAGTAGAATTGGAGAGAAGAGGAGTTTGTAGCACAACTTAACTAGAAGAAGGGATCGGTTGGTAGGACATGTTCTGAGACATCGAGGTATCACCAATTTAGTATTGGAGGGCAGCATGGAGGGTAAAAATTGTAGAGGGAGACCAAGAGATGAATACACTAACCATATTCAGAAGGATGTAGGCTGCAGTAGGTACTGGGAGATGAAGAAGCTTGCACAGGATAGAGTAGCATGGAGAGCTGTACCAAACCAGTCTCAGGACTGAAGACCACGACAACAACAACAATAAATCTGATACCTTCTAGTGCCCCAGGTCTCTTCCATATACGCAGGTTGCTTACATGATTCTTTTACTAAGTAGTAGCAATGATTAACTTATACTCTGTGCAGAATTCTCCTAGGTGACTTTCTTGTTCATTCCCCCTGCCAACCCCCCCTCCCAGCCACAGTCTATATTCTCCTACAATTTTTCCTTCTCTTTCTTTCCAATATCAATTCCAGTCCCCATGATTCAATTTCCATCTTCCTAAACAATCTACATAATTTAAGGGAAAGGAGACCCCCAAGGACCCCTAGCAAATACAGCCAAATGGGATTCTTGGAAGGGAAAATCAACTCTGTCTGCAATAGAACTCCTGCTAAAGAGAGTATTAGAAGCCCTTGAAGACAGAGAAAACTTACCTTTCAAAGTGTTCACAAAAATAACAACAGAAATAATAGAGCAAACAATCGAACACCTCCACGAAAGCCAAATGGGATTCTTGGAAGGGAAGATAAACTCTGTCTGCAATAGAACTCCTGCTAAAGAGAGTATGGGAAGCCCTTGAAGACAGAGAAAAGTTTTATTTATTATTTATAGGCTTCATGAAAGCCTTTGACTTTATAAACAGAAAATTGACCAAAAAATAGAGGAACCCTATGAGAAAACAACATATGGACACGAATCATAAGTGCAATACTGCGATGGAACAAAATAAGGGCCCCAGATATCTCCCTGTCAGAGCCAATACTCCAATCAAATCGAGTACTACAGGGAGATTCACTGGGGCCTCTGTTATTTATCATTGCAGCAGAAGAAATTGTAAGAATACCCCAAAGGGAGAGAGTAATCTCATGAATATGCAGACAATATTGTAATAGGTGCAAAGGACACTGCATAGTTACAAGAAGTGATAAATAACACGGAAGATTGGTGTGTGAACATGACCTCAAAATGAATGTGGTGAAAACAGAAATGATGGTACTCAGAAATGGAGGAAGAACACCTGCATCAGCTGAGATATTCATACAGAAGAGAAAGCTGAAGATTGAACCAGACTTCAAGTACCTAGGGGTCACAATAAAAACAACTGCAACATGTTTCGCAAAACATGTAACAGAGAAAGCAATGCAAGCAATAATGGCAATCCATGAAATACAATACATCAGATTCCTTAGCATAGAAACAGCAATGGTGTTATTCATAACCAAAATCTTCCCAATACTGATGTCCGGCATACAAATTATTGGACCACACCTTACAGAGAGAAACCTAATGACACTAGAAAGAGTGAAGGCAATCTGTGTAAAGAAAGCAATAGGAGTGCCCAAAACAACAGAATCTTGATTAGATCAGCAAAAACTGTGTGCACAACCTCTAGTGGTAATTGGTGGTATAATTCACAGAAGATCAGCAAGTGATAATTACGTCAACAGAATAAACAACTGCATTAGGGAACAGTGCGTCTGACTTGGAGCAGTATTCATTGAATGAAAGAAGTTTTTACATGATAAATGTCTGGGGGAAGGAAGACTAAACCTCAAAATGTTAGGCTCTATAAACTTCAGGAAAATGTTTATAGACATGTGTAAAACCTCTAAAAGCAAGACAGACCAATACATTCTGACAGGGGTGACAAAACAAAGGTACAAACTGAAAATATTAAGTGTGTATACCAAAGAGAATGCAGTGAAAATCACAGTCGGAAACAAAAATTATGTATTGATGCAATGGAACATAAACTGCTTACAGCAGACCTACCTAACTTAAATAGTCTAAAATTGATGAACTTAAAATTCTGCATTCAGAATCTGTAAATATAAAAATAATTCATGTGAATAAATACTGGTTAACAGAAGATTGTCTACAAGTGTTAAATAGTATTAGTAATTTGAAGGTAACAAACAGCTTTTGTAGGAGTACCAAATCTCATGGAGACTCCTGGATTCTTGTTGATTCTTCGGTAAATTATAAAATATGAGAAAATTTTAATTTTTTTATGGAGAGAATGTGTTTGATAGTTGCTTTATAGAGTTAAGTGGATTTCACAAAATTTTGGAACTTAATTAAGAAATATGGTTTCAAGTCGAAATTCCTGAAGGCACTAGAGCAAACAGCAGGTGAACGACCTGCGCTGATAATATTATGTCACTACCAAATTGAAAATGCAAAGGAGACCTAGGTATTTCAGATCATTCAGCTCTGTTTACTGATGTCCCAAAAGTGGAGTAATTAAAACCTCCAGATGTGCATATATAAAGGGATTTCAGGGAAAGTAGTATATGCCTACAGTTCATGTAACATAACCTATGTCAAATTCTTAAAATGTTTTTCTGATAAATTTAATGACTTTTCCTCCTAGGTCATGGCAAAAGAAAGTAAGCAGTAAACTTGAACACTACAAAGACTAAAAATTCCTAGCGCAAAAAAGAGAGAACCATGTAACGAGTTAAAATCAAACAGAAATTCAGCTTTTAAAAAAATGGCAAATAATACTTCTATCCTCAAACACAGAAGCAAGACCCAAGTAGTGGGGGTCAATTGTTCAGTCACAGGTAAATTTAAAAATGACATTATAATAACTCTGTACAGGTGTAAAACTGTTTCAACAAAGTAACAAAATTAAACAAGTGAAATGTGTAATTTATAATGAACGTAAAAAACAAAGATGATGTGGCTTACCAAACGAAAGCGCTGGCATGTCGATAGACACACAAACAAACACAAACATACACACAAAATTAAAGCTTTCGCAACAAACTGTTGCCTCATCAGGAAAGAGGGAAGGAGAGGGAAAGACGAAAGGATGTGGGTTTTAAGGGAGAGGGTAAGGAGTCATTCCAATCCTGGGAGCGGAAAGACTTACCTTAGGGGGAAAAAAGGACAGGTATACACTCGCACACACACTCATATCCATTTGCACATACACAGACACAAGCAGACATTTCCGCTTGTGTCTGTGTATGTGCGGATGGATATGAGTGTGTGTGCGAGTGTATACCTGTCCTTTTTTCCCCCTAAGGTAAGTCTTTCCGCTTCCGGGATTGGAATGACTCCTTACCCTCTCCCTTAAAACCCACATCCTTTCGTCTTTCCCTCTCCTTCCCTCTTTCCTGATGAGGCAACAGTTTGTTGCGAAAGCTTGAATTTTGTGTTGTTGTAAATGAAACAAGCCAATTATTTACTGATTACTGATTGAAACTTACAAACTTACATGATCCTATGTCTCTCTCTCTGAGAGAGAGAGAGAGAGAGAGAGAGAGAGAGAGAGAGAGAGAGAGAGAGAGAGAAGCTCACCAGACAACTGACCTGATATTTGGTAATTCAGAAAACTGATACAAGTAAAATAAATGTTCCTGCTTACTGCCATGATACCATGATCCTCAGTTTGCTCTGCTATTGTGGACAACAACGTATCTAGCATTTCCTAAACAGTCAGGAATTTCATTTCTCAAAGTATACAACATGTTGGTTTAATACGCATCCTTCAACACACATTGTGAATTTTTGCTATTTACTTGTTTCAGCTCTTATCAAAAAATTATTTGGAATGAACTGAATTTCTCTTTGTCATGGCAGGAGTTGCCATTTATTGCACAATGTTACCCTTACATGGCAAAATACGTTGAGCGTTTATCAGTACTTTAAAAACTCTGCAGTCTCATTCAATATATTGGGCAAACCATCAAGACCACTCATATAGTCAATATTATTGTGCAATACTCAGTATTGGACAGTAAATATTGAATGTGTGACAGTCCCTTTTGGACACAATACTATGCTGAAGTGCCAGAGAAGCTGGTATAGGCATGTGTATTCAAATACAGACATATGTAAACAGGCAGAGGCACTGCGGTCGGCAACACCTACATAAAAACAACAAGTGTCTGGTGCAGTTTCTAGATTGTTTACTGCTGCTTCAGTGGCAGGTTGACAAGATTTAAGTGAGTTTAAAAGTGGTGTTATGGTTGGCACAGGAGCAATGGGACACAGCATCTCCAAGGTAGCAATGAAGCGGGGATTTGCCCGTACGACCATTTCATGAGTTTACTGTAAATATCAGGAATCCGATAAAACATCAACTCTCTAAGATCGCTGTGGCTAGTCAAAGGTCCTGCAAGAACAGGAACAACGACTGAAGAGAATCGTGCAATGTGACAGAAGTGCAAACCCTTCCGAAAATTGCTGCAGATTTCAATGATGGGCCATTAACAAGTGTCAGCATGTGAACTTTAAACAAAACATCATTGTTATGGGCTTTCGGAGCTGAAGGCCTACTTGTGTACCCTTAATGACTACATGACACAAAGCTTTATGCTTTGCCTGGGCCTGTCAACACTGACACTGGACTGCTGATGACTGGAAACATGTTGTCTGGTCAGACAAATCTCGTTTCAAACTGTATCAAGTGGATGGGCATGTATGGGTATGGAGACAACCTCACAAATCCATGGACACTGCATGTCAGCAGGGGACTGTTCAAGCTGGTGGAGGCTCTGCAATGGTGTGGCTCATGTACAATTGGAGTTGTATGGGACCCTGATAGTCTAAATATGACTCTGACAGGTGACACATACATAAGCATCCTGTCTGATCACCTGCATCCATTCATGTCCACTGTGCTCTCCGATAGGCTTGGGCAATTCGAGTAGGACAATGTGACACCCCACATTCCCAGAATTGTTACAGAGTGGCTCCAGGAACACTCTTCTGGCCACCAAACTCCCTAGACATGAACGATATTGAGCATATATGGAATGCCTTGCAATGTGCTGTTCAGAAGAGGTCTCCACCCCTTCATACTCTTAACAGATTTATGGACAGCCCTGCACGATTCATGGTGTCAATTCCCTGCAGCACTACTTCAGACATTGGTTGAGTCCATGACACATCATGTTGCAGCACTTCTGCGAGTTCACAGGGGCCCTACACGATGTTAGGAAGGTGTACTAGTTTCTTTGGCTCTTTTTGTATGTGCCAAACAATGTGAGCGCCCCACTAATTCAATGTATCTAGCCCGACAGACTGAAATTTGCAAAGCTTCTTTTCAAAAAAAGGTGTTGCTGCAGATGTTTGGTGTGACGTCACGTGTGCTGTACTGCTGTTGAAATAGCTCGTTAATATTTGATAAATTTTAGACTTCATTTACTTATTTTAAAGTTTATTTGTTTTAATATTTGCCGTAAAAGTAACTTTGTAGTGGATTTTCATTAATCTCAGTCTTTCCTCCTGTGTTATTGACTCGAGTGGTCTATTATTTGTGAGTCTGCTTTCGTCGTTCATCTAAGCCTCGTGCCTCAGAAGTGTGTTTACATTTTGCTTCGTGCACTGCAGCTGTAGTGGTTATAAGCTAAGTACTGACAAACTTATTTGTGCTCTGTAATACAGTTATTAAATTTAATAGATTTCAGTGGTGTTGCGTGCCGTTTGTGGCGAAATAAAGACTTACTAAATTTTTGTAATCATTCGCTCTCTGTGTTTTATAGAGTTTTCAGTGTGCTGAAGTCTATTAGTAAATTTCGTGCTTTAGTTTTCAACTGACGTTTATTATTCTTTCTAGTGAAATATTTCAGTAAAAATTTTCATTCAGTGTTTTAACTTCGCTTAGTGTTACAGTGGTCATTTTAATTTTTTGGTTTTAGCTAATGATTTTGTCAAGTTTTGCTGGTATTGGTATCAGCTGTGTTGTAGTAGTATTAATACAAGTAGCTGCTTTCTTAGTAGGCAGAGAATTTCGAGACCACTATTGTTAGTTCTTAAATAGTTCTACTGGTGTAACTGAACTTTAGTAACGTAGACATGTAGTTTTTTTTTCAGTAACTGTAAAATTTTACCATGAGTGAAAAGTGTGCGCTCTGTCGTAGGTTTGTGAGTAGTGCATTACAGTATGGGATTTGTTCAAAGTATTTTCATTGGGGGGAATGCAGTGGGGAAGCCAGTGGTCATTTTAGGGAGATCCTCTCCTGGGAATGTAGAATCTGTAGTATAAACAAGTTAATAGAGGAGCAGGAGCGCAAGATCTGTGCCCTTCAGGTGCAGTTACAATGCGCAAAGGAGGAACTAGATAGGTTGAGGAGGGTGAAGGGTGGTGGGGAATGGGAACTGGCAGTCGGCAAGAAGGTAGCTAAGAAGTGGAGGTATTCAGACAGTTTTACTTTGCATACATGCAATAGATATGACCAACTGTCAGAGTTGAGTGGAGAGGAGCCTCGTGTAGCCGTAGATGTAGGTAACTTGCAGCAGTCCTCAGCAATTAGGAGGCCTAGGTTAGTTGCAAAGTCTAGCAGAAAGAAGGTTCTGCTGCTAGGTAGTTCCCACGGTAGAGGTGTGAGCCATCAGTTGCAGGAAGTGTTGGGGAGTGAGTACCAGGTCACCAGCATTGTGAAGCCTAGTGCAGGGTTGCCTCAGGTGACTGAAAGCATAGGGGAGTTATGTAAGAATTTTACGAAAGAGGATCAGGTAGTGATAGTGGGTGGAGCAGGGAACAGTCTCGATAGGGACGGGAATATGATGTCACTGGTGACTTGGTGAAGATAGCTACTCAAACTGGTGGCACTAAAGTGCATTTCGTGCAACTGTTTCAGTGTCATGATCGGCCTCACCTTAATGCGGCTGTTAGGCACGTTAATGTGGGGCTGAGGAGGGCACTGATGGCGGAGGGCATGGATCACATCTCAGTGGTGCCAGTTGGGTCTATCAGTAGATGGGATTTCACTAGGCATGGCTTGCACCTCAGTAGGTATGGAAAGGGGAGGCTGGCTAAGCTTATAGGTGACAGTGTAGTGGGTGGTGGTGGTGGTGGTAGTTGTATCACTCATTGAAAAATTCCTGTAGTAGTTGGTATTAGAGCTGCACCTTTTTTAGACTGAAGTCAGCTGATAGGTATACCTGCTTAAAGGAAGTGCCACTAACTAAGGGCTCACCTCCAGAGGATGTAATGTTTCCAAGTAGAGAAGGAATTAGCATATTTTATCAAAATATAAGAGGTATTAGAGATAAAGTTAGTGAACTGCTAATAGATGTTAACTCTGAAATTATTGGTATATCAGAGCACCACGTAAATAATTTGATAATTCAGAGGCTTCCTTTACCAGGCTACAGATTAGCCGGCTGTTTCTCAAGGAGTTCCTTGTGGGGTGGGGGAGTGGCTCTGTACGTAAAAAACTGTATTTCATTTGAGTCCATAGACGTATCACGACACTGCACTGAACAGATACTTGAAAGTTGTGCAGCATTAGTTGAATTTAGTGAAACTAAACTTCTAATTGCTGTTGTTTATAGGTCCCCTAACTCTGACTTAAGAGCATTTTTGCTTAAGCTAGAGAGGGTTCTTGATTCACTTTGTAGGAAGTACCAGAAAGTAGTTACATGTGGTGACTTCAATATTAATTTTGTACATGATTGTGCAAGAAAAAAGATGTTGGTAGATCTCCTAAATTCATATGATCTGATGCAAACTGTGTGTTTTCCAACTAGGGTGCAGGGGAACAGTAGCACAGTCATAGACAATATTTTTATTCCTTCTTCATTACTAGATGGGCATTCTGTTAGTAAAAGGGTGAATGGCCTTTCAGACCATGATGCACAAATTTTAACACTAAAAGGTTTTTGTACTCAAACCAATGTCGTATTTAATTACAAACTACGTAGGAAAGTTAATCCAACAGTAATAGAGAGTTTTTTAAAACTTGTCAAGGAACAAGAGCGGCAAGATGTTTATAGTGCCAATAATATAGATGATAAATACAATGCTTTCCATAACACATTTCTTATGCTCTTTGAGAGTTGCTTTCCATCATAACATTCTAAACGGGGTACTAGCAGTAATAGACAGCCCGGTTGGCTGACTAGTGGGATAAGGATATCATGTAGAACAAAGCGGGAATTATATCAAAATGTTAGAAGTAGTCACAATCAAGCTACAGTAGCCCATTACAAACAGTATTGTAAGGTGCTTAAAAATGTTATTAGCAAGGCAAAAAGTATGTGGTATGCAAATAGAATAGCTAATTCACAGGATAAAATTAAAGCTATATGGTCAGTTGCGAAGGAAGTGTCTTGTCAGCAGCACAAGGTCGATGATATAAACTCAGTACGCAGTAATAATATTTCTGTTACTGATAAATCAGATATATGTACAGTATTTAACAGCCATTTTCTGAGCATTGCTGGTGAATTAAATAAAAATTTAGTTTCTACAGGAAATCATATAAATTTCTTAGCAAATGCCTTTCCGAGATTGACGTCTGAAATATTCCTCTGTGATACAGACAAGAGGGAGATTGAGTCAATAATTAAATCACTGAAGACTAAGGACTCTCATGGTTATGATGATGGAGTGTCTAGTAGAATATTAAAGTACTTTGCTGCACATGTTAGCCTTGCATTTACCCATATTTGTATTTTTCCTTTTAGGAATGGTCAGTTTCCTGAGCGATTAAAGTACTCAGTAGTAAAGCCGCGTTATAAAAAGGGAGAAAGGGATAATGTAGATAATTTAGATAATTTTAGACCTATTTCTATGCCATCAGTGTTTGCAAAAGTTATCGAAAAGGCTGTGAATGTATGGTTAATTCATCATTTTATATCACATGATTTGCTATCAAATGTACAGTTCGAAGACGTTTGACAACTGAAAATGCTATATTCTCGTTTCTCTGTGAGGTACTGGATGGGCTAAACAAAAAGTTTCGAACGCTTGGCGTATTTTTTGATTTAACAAAGTCATTTGACTCTGTAGATCTCACAATATTGCTCCAGAAGCTGGACCATTACGGAATAAGGAGAGTAGCTCACAATTGGTTCACCTCTTACTTTAGCAAGAGGCAGCAAAAGGTCATTTTTCACAATGTTGATTACGGCTGTGATGTGGGATCTGATTGGGGTACTGTCAAGTGGGGGGTGCCCCAGGGATCAGTGTTGGGGCCGCTCCTGTTCCTTATTTATATAAATAATATGCCCTCTAGTATTATGGGTAACTCTAAAGTATTTCTGTTTGCTGATGATACTAGCATGGTAGTAAAGGATGTTGTGTGCAACATTGACTCGGTTTCAAGTAGTGCGGTACATGACCTCAGTTCATGGCTTGTAGAAAATAAACTAATGTTAAATCACAGTAAGACTCAGTTTTTACAGTTTCTAACACACAATTCAACAAAACCTGACATTTCAATATCACAGAACGGGCATATGATTAGTGAAACTGAACAGTTAAAATTCCTAGGAGTCCAGATAGATAGTAAGCTGTCGTGGAAAGCCCACGTTCATGATCTTGTTCAAAGACTTAATACTGCCATTTTCACTATTCGAACGGTATCAAAAGTGAATTATACTTCGACAGGTAAATTAGTCTACTTTGCTTATTTTTATTCACTTATGTCATATGGTATTATGTTTTGGGGTAACTCTTCCAATTCTAGAATGATATTTTTGGCTCAGAAACGGGCGGTTCGGGCAATAAGTGGCGTGAGCTCACGAACGTCTTGTCGACCTCTGTTCACGAGTCTGGGTATTTTGACATTGGTCTCTCAATATGTATATTCCTTATTGTCGTTTCTTGTTACCAATATTAGTTTATTTCCAAGAATAAGCAGCTTTCACTCGGTTAATACTCGGCAGAAATCAAACCTCCATTTGCATCGGACTTCCTTAACTCTTGTGCAAAAAGGTGTGCAGTATACTGGTGCATCCATTTTCAATAAGTTGCCACTCAAATTCAAAAATCTTAGCAGTAATCCACGCACTTTCAAATCGTAACTGAAGAGTTTCCTCATGGGTCACTCCTTCTATTCTGTCGAGGAGTTCCTTGAAAAATTAAGCTGATTCTCATTGTATTGCTAATAGCGTTTGCTTAAACTTATGGACTGACTTTTTTCAGGTTCATGAACATTTATTTTTATCTGTTATTGCTTTTATGTTGTAAGTTCATGTACTGACACGTTCCATGACCTTGGAGATTTGCTCCTCAATTTGGTCCTATGGAACTTGACATGTAAATAAATAAATAAATAAATAGCATCCTGTCTCCATTTTACCAACATAATAATATAAACTACTTGAAAAATTGCTGCATGCTTGTGCATTCCAGAACACAATTGTGAAGCTTCTTGACAACTTCAGCCTTTCTCAATAGTAAAAACAATTTTAATTTCGAAACAAAATGTGTACAACCATTCACAAAATGATGTTTTGTCATTTTGAAGTGACTAGACGACAAGACTCTGCCTGTTGGTATATTCTATGATCTCCCTAAATTCTAGAGTCACATCCTCTAGATCTTGTAAACGCTGTGTTCAGCTACATTTGCCATCAGAATAATTTCCGGTATCAGGTGTTGTAGGGGCACCTCCCAACATTACTGTGGACACTGAGTAACTGGCACAACATTGCTACCAGTGGCATCAGGCCACTGTTCAGATGGTGCTGTATGTCAGGTGTGTCCTCAGACAGGATCCCACCAAACTCCAACAAATAATCTGGTGCAGGATTGGTCTGACAATCTTTTTTGTTTGTTATGATGCAAATAGTGGACTGCATGGTGCAGTTGTTACCGTATTGGTTACAGTGTTGTTGTTCTGGTGGATTTTAATTACCATAGACTGATACTCCTTGGACTGTTCTTTGCTGGCAATATGAACTTGTGGCGCCGATGAGGTCAACACCAGTATCGATCTGAGTATCGTCTTTTAACTAAGCTAAACATAATCTTTGTTCAGTTCTGCCATCCAGTTCTTTGTAAGCCTTACTTGTGTAAAGAGGTGAATAAATGAACTCCAAATTGTAAGGTGTTGTTTGGTGGAACTCACCCGAGCATCCACCTCACTGGTGACCCCAAGTTGTAACGTCTTCTGTTTTCGCCATTTTACTGTGCCCGCGGCCTCCGCATCAGTTATTTTCGTGTTTATTACGTCAACATAACAATCAAACATGGCTTCGGCCCAACACCTAACGCCGGATTTTGTGATCGACATGCATAGTGTTGCGGGCGATGTACACCTGCCAGGACTGTAACACGATGCCTCTCACTCGACGATTACGCCGATTTTGCCAGACGTTTCTGTGCCTGCAACAATAAGTGAGGTTAGGAGTGTGCATGACTCCAGCTATCAGATGCCTTTTTTCCCACGACATGTGCCCTCCCTCATCGACGGTACAGTTACCTTTTATGGATCTCCGTGCAGTGCGGGATCAATGCCGATTTCTGCAAATGCTTCGTTGGATAACCTACCACCATCAGGACAACGGTTTGCTATGCTGCAATCCATGCAGTACCACACGAACAACAGGAACAATAGCTTGTTATCTGTGCCTGACCTCCATCTCCATCCTACTGCTATGCTTCAGTGTTTTGTGCCACGACATTCACTTTATCCGCACACCGTTTTGAGTGAAGTGACTATGAACAGTGAACATTCACACATTCCGCCCGACGTTCAACATCATTTTCCTCACTGTGCTTCTAGACAGCCAACACCTCTGCAGCCTCCCTGCAACACAGGTGGCTCTGACTCTGATCGAATGTCAAGTTTTCTGTGGAATGGCACGTGTTTAAAAACTTTGAACTTTTTCTCACCTGTCACCCCGCCCCGGCTCCAGTTGAGCTTCCGCTACTGTTCTCAGCATATCTCAGTGTCTCATCCGCATCAGTCTTCCACGACACGTTAATCCGAACACACCCACAACGTGTTGAACTTCCGCAACCAGAATCGACACATTACGGTGTCTCACCCGTGTCGGCAGTCCGCGTCGCGACGAATCGCGCTCAACCACAACGCGTCACCTTCACGCTGCCACCCGACCAGCCGTCATCACCACATACCTTGGAGACACACTCTCCTGGAATTCTGCAGCAACAGCAGCTCGTTTCAGGCAGTGCCCCAACAAATTAAACTCAACCTGTTCTTATCGAACGTTCTACAACACTTACCAACGCTGCCGACAGGTGCCGACAGAGCAACAACCTGGTTCAAAATTGTGGACGAAGTGTTCGACCATTTCAAACTCAACGAATCAACCAGATTTCTGTGCCTTATCACCCACCTGCACGACCAGGAGGACTTGATTGCTGACCTGGCCGATGCCCCAGACTCAGCTACCCGGTACACTCTAGCCGAAAAGACAGTTCTACGTCGGATTGCGTGCTCAACTGAGACAGCAATATGGCAAGTGTTCCACATCGAGCAACTAGGCAACGACAAACCTTCACAACTCTGGAGATAGCTACGAGCCCTGGTCAGCGATGCTCTACTCTCTGACACAGCTCTCCTCGCCATCTGGTCAGATACACTACCTCCTCACATCTGCTTTGCTCTGGCTCAGAAGTCTTCCGAACCTGTCGAGCAATGAATGACAATTGCTGACAAACTACATGATGCATCACCGCTCTATTTCGCCAGCCACTGCCTACCTGGCAAGTCTCAGGTTCAGGCTCCTCATCCCGCAGCTGGACGGGGCCGGGGCTGCACTGTACTGACTGTTCCGCTCGCTCCGGGATGCAGTAAACAAGCAGCTGGGACATCAACAGCCCCGCCCTTGGTCACGCCCTCTCCTGCAACCAAACTGGCTGTGGCCACCGGACCTCAACCACCGCCTCTGGCAATGAACTTTCCGCAGGAAATGCAAGCGCACTACCCATATTGTTACTTCCACACATGGTTTGGTGAGGCGGCATGGAACTGCAGGCCACCCTGCTACTTCCCAAACGCCAATCACAGGTAGGTCCGGGAGCCGCCTCCTGTGCACAACATGACAGGCACCTCCCAGTGCTCCATTCTGTCTGGGAACAATCGGATAATTACGGATGAATTTTTATTAAAGACATTTGGTCGGGATACTTTCTCCTGGTGGACACAGGAGCTGATGTTTTGCTGCTGCCTACATCCTTGGTGTCGTTGAACATCCGCCCTCATCATACTTCACTGCAAGCTGTGAATTCAATTAAACTACAATGCTTGCGTTCGACCTCCCACGTCACTTCACTCTCTGCAAACTGCAAACTCGAGTGAACTTTTTTAGTGTGCAATATTGAGGAACCCATACTAGGCATTGACTTCTTGCAACAACACAAACTTTCACCAGACTTGGTGTGAAACACCGTGTTTCATCACCTGTCCAAATCTCACTTCCCCTGTGCTCCATCGAGCATACCACCACGTGACATGTCAGTCCGGGCTCATCTCATCTGTACATGCTCGTCTCTGTCGACGACATTACAAGAAACAATGCACAAGTGCCTTGTCGATCTTGAAAACGTCGCTCGCCTATGCAAGGAAAACTGCGACCTCTCCCTCTGGCTCCACGAAGCTCACCTCCAGCTCTCCAATGCAGCAAAGGAATTACAGACACTGCAGCGAGAACAAAGCAAGGTCAGTAAGTGCGCCGAATCTGCTTGTAGTCACAGCAACCGAGCCTCCGTGTGCTTACCTCCCGCTATCCCTCGCAACTGTGCTATCAAGACAGCACCTCAAACTATGCAACTTCGGCTCCCGCGCGCCGCCGTGCAACCACCACTGGAAACAAAAACAGTGCACTCGCGCCTAGCGCTTCGCCCACGACCGTGCTGCCACAGGCCGCTCCCTCAGACAATGGACTCACTAACGCTTCACGAGCTCTACCGAGCTCACCCTACCATGGTGCCACTGCTTCGGACCGGCGGCCATCTTGTCACGTTGACTCCTGGGACACTTCGCTGCCTCGGGTCCCGTCGGATTCGCCGAGTGGCTCCGAACACCATGACCTCGCCTCGCCTGCCCTGCCTGCCACACATTGTAAACAAACCGCCCCCCGTGGCGCAGGCAACATTTCCGTCATCACCAATGGTACGGTTCACAAGCTTCACCTCACGCCAGGCCCCCGATCTCCAGTGAACCACGTCGACTTTGTCCCAAGCACCTCTCCGACCTCAAAAAGCAGATTTCTGAACTTCTAAGCTCCGTCTTCATTGAATCCTCTGCCAGCAGCTGGTCTATGCCCATTCATATGACACCCAAAAACACGGGTCCTGGTGCATGTGCAGAGACTACCGTCGACTAAATGCACGAACAATTGTGGACACCTACCCCATACCCAACATTGCTGACTTTACCAGTTCCCTCACAGGTGCGACCACTTTCTCTGTCATTGATTGCAAACGAGCCTACCACCAGGTCCCCATGGCTCCTGAAGATATCAAGAAGACAGCAATCACCACCCCAGTCAGGTTATTCCAGTTTCGATTCATCCCCTTCGGTCTGAAAAATGCAACCCAGACCTGGCAACGCTTCATCAATGAAGTGCTATTCGAACTAAAATTCTGCTTTGCATATTTTGATGACATTCTTGTGTTCAGCTCCTCTGTCGAGGACAACATTCAACATGTGCAAACTGTTATGAACACTCTCGTGGCAGCAGGCATCGAGACCAACCAGGACAAATTGCAGCTACATCAACCCACTGTCACTTTTATTGGTTTTCGGGGCTCTGCCGACGACATTTCACCGCCCCCTGAGAAAGTACAAACAATACTAAACCTACCCAGACCGTTGTCATTCAAAGAGCTCCGGCGCTTTCTGGGGATGGTTAATTATTATCGCCGTCATCTACCTCGGGCTGCGGAGATTCATGCTCCACTGATGGACGCCTTGGCAGGCACCAAGACTTCTGGATCTCAGCCCGTTCCATGGACCCCTGCTATGACAGACTCTTTCACTACCCTCAAAAATCTTCTTGCCGAGGCCTGCAGCATCGCGCAGCCTCATCCCAATGTGCAACTTTTCATCACCACAGACACGAGCGATACTGCCATTGGTGCTGTCCTTAGCCAGGCAGTCGATGGCCCAACTTCGCCTCTGCAGTTCTTCTTACGCAACCTCACCAATGCAAAACGGAAATATTCCGCATTTGACAGGGAGTTGCTCGTGGTCTATGAAGCAATGAAGCATTTCAAGACTGACATTGAAGGACGCCCTTTCCATGTTTTAACAGACCACAAACCCCTGGCTGTGGCCATTTCAAATCCGCCAGCTGACCCGCTTCCTCGCCACTTCAGATACATGGACTTCATATCTCAGTTCACCACCGATGTCAGACACATAAAGGGAGCTGACAATATAGTTGCTGATTTCCTTTCACGAGTCGACACCGTTCATTCGCTGTTAGACCTCTCTGAACTGCCTAACCTCCAACCCGCCGACGAGGACACGAAAAACCTGATTTCAGACTCTACCTCTTCACTACACTTTGTCCACACCACCTTCCCTGTCATTTCTGGTGAGACCTGGTGCGACGACAGTACGGGCACATTACGCCCCCTCATCCCATCCACGCTCCATCGAGCTGTCTTCAACGCACTGCATAAATTAGCCCACCCCGGTGTTCGTGCGTCCGCTTGCCTCGTAGCGGAGTGCTTTGTGTGGAGAAATGTCAACAAGGACTGCCAGCAATGGGCACACTCCTGCGTTGTGTGCCAACGTTGCAAAGTACACAAGCACAATTCACCCCCCTCGGCGCCTTTTCGATTCACCCCGCTCGGCGCCTTTTCGATCCCCCCTGGGCGTTTGCAGCATATTCATATTGACATTGTCGGCACTCTCCCCCCCTCTAACGGCTTTCGTTATTTTCTGCCGTCTATCGACCGAACAACTTGCTGGGTCGAGGATGTCCCCCTCCTCAATATCATGGCAGAAACTGTTGCTCGAGCTTTCGTCGAGTCATGGGTATCATGTCGTGTTTTGGATGTCCAGATATCATCACGACTGACCATGGCAGACAATTTCAATGAGATTTGTAACATTTGTGGCATCCATTGCATCCATACCACAGCATATCACCCACAAAGTAACGGGCTAGTTGTGCGCTGGCACTGCACTTCCAAGGTGGCTCTTCGATGCCACGACTCTCTATGGATGGAGGCCCTTCCCCTTGTGCTACTCGGCATTCGTGCGATCTATAAGGAAGATCTGAAAGGCACAATAGCCGAGTTCGTATACGGCCAGAACATTGTTCTGCCTAGCGAACTTGTGAGCCCTTCCGCTGCTCTCCCTCAGTCTGACTTACCTTTCTTCGTGGAGCGCGTCAGACGCCACTTCATCAACCTCCACATCCCTCTGCCCACCAGCCATTCCCACCCTAAGGTTCACGTCCCGAAATCTCTGAACAATTGCGAGTACGTCACGCTCCGAGATGACACTGTCCGTGCCCCCCTCCAACCTCCATATACCGCCCTGTACCGAGTACTCCGGCGCTCAGCCAACACCTATGACATCAAGATAAAAGATTCAGCTGTTGCAGTCTCTCTCAACAGACTTAAGCCTGCTCATGTTGAGCCTTCTTCTACCCCCTTCATGCCACGACCACGCCACTCACTGTCATGGCTCACGACGCTCCGACCACTCCCTCCATGTCGGACTTACACACTCAATTGAGTGACTTCCAGCTCCAATTATCAAGCTCTTCTCTGACCTCGCCCTCTACTCTGGTCTCACGCACTCCGTCGAGTGATCACACGGTCCCCACGTTGAGCTTACCTATGATCATGCCCTCGCTGCTGGGGCCTTCTCCTGTTCCTTCGACATCTCCCCCGTCGCCTGCCTTGCCCTGTCAGGGTTTCTCACGGCCCCCCATCTTAAACATGCCCTCGCTCGACATGTTTGTGCCTGTCCCCCTGATATAATCCATGACATCTCTGAAATACTACGCGATGACACACTGTTTGTCGTGTGTTTCCCTTCATCCGGTGCTCATGACACAACCTCTGCCATTCCCTGCCAGCTGTTCCCCTCTCACCTGATGTCGGCCTGTACGTGCTTAGTGTGTTCACCACGCCAACCAGAGACAGCGCTCCGTTCCTCCCGCAAACCGCTGGCCTACCTGTCGCCGCACGACCAGCATGCCCAGTACGACGCCCAGCGTGCTTCAGCGACTTCCAGGTTCAGTGGCCGGACCTTCCTTCACGACATCTACCCACACAGCTCCCCGACGACGCTGTCGAGCTGACCATGGTCCGGCTCCCGCGGATCACCCCTGCCGACACCATAGTCACACCCCCCCCCCCCCCGGTCCTCCTAAGAGTACTCCATACTGCAGGGGGGAGGGGGGGAGGGAGCTATGTGGCACCGATGAGGTCGACACCAGTATCATCTTTGAACTAAGCTAAACATTATCTTTGTTCAGTTCCGGCATCCAGTTATTTGTAAACCTTACTTTTGTAAAGAGGTGAATAAATGAACTCCTGATTATAAGGTGTTGTTTGGTGTAACTGACCCGAGCATCCACCTCAGACTTAACAACAGCTTGCACTGTTTACTAACAGTATCTTCTACACAGGTATTTTGTTATGAATAAACTGTGTTAGTAATGCATATAGATTACCTTTTTACAAATGTAGTGGTGAGGAAGGGATTGTTGATGCTTGCAAATCAGACTTGGAAACATGATGTAATTAGATGAGGATGTACGTTTTTCACACATGGAGGAACCACCACTATACTAACACAAACTGAGTAGTGTTATTAGGAGCTAATAACAGCTATATTACAGGCAGTGAAAACATTAGGGACTGTTGCAGGAATGACACCCATGCCATCTCTGTTATAGCCTTCCTACCATTTAATGAACAATATAAAGATCAGGACACTTACTACCAATGACAGCAATTAAATTTTTTGGATTGTCAAATTTTCAGTACTGAAAGACAAAAGGTCATGTTCGTGTCAGTAAATGTATCATCTGATACAAGAACTAGAGCCATTAATGAACCTGGTAGAATTTGAGTTACCTAGAACGTTTTCATTACTGCAAGAATGTTTTTTGTTGGAGGCACATATGACTGCAGCCAGGTTAGAATTTTGGCAGTGGAAAAAGGCCACAACCATATGCAGACCCAACTGCTACCCTACAGTCATTAAATAGGTATGTGGTTAGAATTGTGCAGACATGATAGTGCATCTTAGTGCCAACAAGGAAATAAGGAACCATACCCTGTGGAAGTCAGATACATCTCTGATGGAAGTAAAGCACAAAACTCAAGTCTGTGAAACTTCCGTCTAGCTCAAATTTATGATGGAAGATGATGTGGCTGCCAGTTCTCTTGCTTGACTTACATGGAATGTCATGCCAACTCTGACCGGGGCCCCACCTGCTCTGAGTCCCAGATGACCTTGTGAACAACCACACAGGCACTGACAGGCCAAATCAGCAGCAGAGACATTGTCCAGCTGTAAAAATTGTTTCCTTAGCAAAATCCACAGTGTGTGCCCCCATCATTGTGCAACTTGTCACAGGCGTGAAAAAAGGACACCTGCAAATGGTATGCTGTAGTAGTTCCAAGGGTGATAAGCGCTAATATAAGAAAGTGTACCAAGTGAGTGATAAACCTACAAACATGCAGACTTCTTGGGCAAAACCAGCAAATGTACTTAGATGTTTTCATAGGCAAACATCCTATGAAATTACTTCTGAACACAAGTGGGTCTGTGTCCTTGCTGAACCAATCTCCTCCTTTAGTTTAGTGGTGCCTCTCTTGCAGGCACTTGATATGAACCTGTGGATGTGTTAGGAAAGCTATGTTTTATTTACTCATAACAAAGTCGTTCATCCAGTAATTTTTCTTGTGGTAGCTGATCCCACAGTGGACAACTTTTTGGCATAGACTCTTTCCATGTCTTTGAATTTATGATTCACGAGATGCCAAAATAACTAAAATACCATTTGCACAAGTATTCTTTCAAGCAACCACTGGTTACAGATTTCGGTTTCAACCTTTCAGCCATTGGACTGAAACAAGTGCTGATTATGTTGCAGCTGCCACCTGCAAGGAAATGATGTCTTACACCACATCTAACACACCCTGTGTCTTTCTAATAACTTACAGGACTACTTCCACAGAAGGCAACCATCATCACATTCTTTGGAGATATTGTGTAAGCCACTGACACATTACATCGCTGGGCCTCACCTTTGCAGGAGGCTAGCCCAGCTTGGGCCCAAGATCTCAGATGCCACCAATCCTGGACCTGCAAGATGATCTCAGTCCATCACAGATCAGTAATGTATTCTGTGGCTTTCGTACATGGACTTCTGACACCAACTTTGCCTTGAGATGTAACTGGCCAAAGAACACTAGAGTGAAGTGACTGATGCCAGAACTGATACACATCCTGATACACAGGTTGTATACATCTATATTATATTTTATTTTATTTTTATTTACACATCAAGTTCCATAGGACCAAATTGAGGAGCAAATCTCCAAGGTCATGGAACGTGTCAGTACATGAACTTACAACATAAAAGTAATAACAGATAAAAATAAATGTTCATGAACCTGAAAAAAGTCAGTTCGTACGTTTAAGTAAATGCTATCAGCAATACAATAAGAATCAGCTCAATTTTTCAAGGAACTCCTCGACAGAATAAAAAGAGTGACCCATGAGGAAGCTCTTCAGTTTCGATTTGAAAGTGCGTGGATTACTGCTAAGATTTTTGAATTCGAGTGGCAGCTTATTGAAAATGGATGCAGCAGTGTACTGCACACCTTTTGCATGAGAGTTAAGGAAGTCCGATCCAAATGGAGGTTTGATTTCTGCCGAGTATTAACCGAGTGAAAGCTGCGTATTCTTGGGAATAAACTAATATTGGTAACAAGAAACGACAATAAGGAATATACATATTGAGAGACCAATGTCAAATACCCAGACTCGTGAACAGAGGTCGACAAGACGTTCGTGAACTCGCGCCACTTATTGCCCGAACCGCCCGTTTCTGAGCCAAAAATATCACTCTAGAATGGGAGGAGTTACCCCAAAATATAATACCATACAACATAAGCAAAGCAGACTAATTTTCGTGTCAAAGTATCACTCACTTTTGATACCGTTCGAATAGTGAAAATGGCAGTATTAAGTCTTTTAACAAGATCCTGAACGTGGGCTTTCCACGACAGCTTACTATCTATCTGAACAACTAGGAATTTGAACTGTTTAGTTTCACTAATCATATGCCCGTTCTGTGATATTGAAACGTCAGGTTTTGTTGAATTGTGTGTTAGAAACTGTAAAAACTGAGTCTTACTGTGATTTAACATTAGTTTATTTTCTACAAGCCATGAACTGAGGTCATGTACCGCACTACTTGAAACCGAGTCAATGTTGCACACAACATCCTTTACTACCATGCTAGTATCATCAGCAAACAGAAATACTTTAGAGTTACCCATAATACTAGAGGGCATATTATTTATATAAATAAGGAACAGGAGCGGCCCCAACACTGATCCCTGGGGCACCCCCCACTTGACAGTACCCCAATCAGATCCCACATCACAGCCGTAATCAACATTGTGAAAAATGACCTTTTGCTGCCTCTTGCTAAAGTAAGAGGTGAACCAATTGTGAGCTACTCTCCTTATTCCGTAATGGTCCAGCTTATGGAGCAATATTGTGAGATCTACAGAGTCAAATGCCTTTGTTAAATCAAAAAATACGCCAAGCGTTCGAAACTTTTTGTTTAGCCCATCCAGTACCTCACAGAGAAACGAGAATATAGCATTTTCAGTTGTCAAACGACTTCGAACTGTACATTTGATAGCAAATCATGTGATATAAAATGATGAATTAACCATACATTCACAGCCTTTTCGATAACTTTTGCAAACACTGATGGCATAGAAATAGGTCTAAAATTATCTAAATTATCTACATTATCCCTTTCTCCCTTTTTATAACGCGGCTTTACTACTGAGTACTTTAATCGCTCAGGAAACTGACCATTCCTAAAAGGAAAAATACAAATATGGGTAAATGCAAGGCTAACATGTGCAGCAAAGTACTTTAATATTCTACTAGACACTCCATCATCATAACTATGAGAGTCCTTAGTCTTCAGTGATTTAATTATTGACTCAATCTCCCTCTTGTCTGTATCACAGAGGAATATTTCAGACGTCAATCTCGGAAAGGCATTTGCTAAGAAATTTATATGATTTCCTGTAGAAACTAAATTTTTATTTAATTCACCAGCAATGCTCAGAAAATGGCTGTTAAATACTGTACATATATCTGATTTATCAGTAACAGAAATATTATTACTGCGAACTGAGTTTATATCATCGACCTTGTGCTGCTGACAAGACACTTCCTTCACAACTGACCATATAGCTTTAATTTTATCCTGTGAATTAGCTATTCTATTTGCATACCACATACTTTTTGCCTTGCTAATAACATTTTTAAGCACCTTACAATACTGTTTGTAATGGGCTACTGTAGCTTGATTGTGACTACTTCTAACATTTTGATATAATTCCCGCTTTGTTCTACATGATATCCTTATCCCACTAGTCAGCCAACCAAGCTGTCTATTACTGCTAGTACCCCATTTAGAATATTATGATGGAAAGCAACTCTCAAAGAGCATGAGAAATGTGTTATGGAAAGCATTGTATTTATCATCTATATTATTGGCACTATAAACATCTTGCCGCTCTTGTTCCTTGACAAGTTTTAAAAAACTCTCTCTTGCTGTGGGATTAACTTTCCTATGTAGTTTGTAATTAAATATGACATTGGTTTGAGTACCAAAACGTTTAGTGTTAAAATTTGTACATCATGGTCTGAAAGGCCATTCACCCTTTTACTAACAGAATGCCCATCTAGTAATGAAGAAGGAATAAAAATATTGTCTATGACTGTGCTACTGTTCCCCTGCACCCTAGTTGGTAAAAAACACAGTTTGCATCAGATCATATCAATTTAGGAGATCTACCAACATCCTTTTTCTTGCCCAGTCATATACAAAATTAATATTGAAGTCACCACATGTAACTACTTTCTGGTACTTCCTACAAAGTGAATCAAGAACCCTCTCTAGCTTAAGCAAAAATGCTCTGTAGTCAGAGTTAGGGGACCTATAAACAACAGCAATTAGAAGTTTAGTTTCACTAAATTCAACTAATGCTGCACAACTTTTAAATATCTGTTCAGTGCAGTGTCGTGATACGTCTATGGACTCAAATGAAATACTGTTTTTTACATACAGAGCCACTCCCCCACCCCACAAGGAACTCCTTGAGAAACAGCCGGCTAATCTGTAGCCTGGTTAAAGAAGCCTCTGAATTATCAAATTATTTACGTGGTGCTCTGATATACCAATAATTTCAGAGTTAACATCTATTAGCAGTTCACTAACTTTATCTCTAATACCTCTTATATTTCGATAAAATATGCTAATTCCTTCTCTACTTGGAAACATTACATCCTCTGGAGGTGAGCCCTTAGTTAGTGGCACTTCCTTCAAGCAGGTATACCTATCAGCTGACTTCAGTCTAAAAAAGGTGCAGCTCTAACACCAACTACTACAGGAATTTTTCCATGAGTGACACCAGTACCACCACCACCACCACCCACTACACTGTCACCTATAAGCTTAGCCAGCCTCCCCTTCCCATACCTATTGAGGTGCAGGCCATGCCTAGTGAAACCTCATCTACTGATAGACCCAACTGGCACCACTGAGATATGATCCATGCCCTCCGCCATCAGTGCCCTCCCCAGCCCCACATTAATGCACCTAACAGCCACATTAAGGTGAGGTTGATCATGACGCTGAAACAGTTGCATGAAATGCACATTAGTGCCACCAGTTTGAGTAGCTATCTTAACCAAGTCACCACTGACATCATATTCCCCATGCCTATCGAGACTGTTCCCTGCTCCACCCACTATCACTACCTGATCCTCCATCATAAAATTCTTACATAACTCCCCTATGCTTTCAGTCTCCTGAGCCACTCTGGCTACTCTGCAAATCACATGTAAAGTGCCTGACAGAGGATTCATCGAACCTCCTTCACACTTATTCTCTGTCATTCCACTCTTGAACAGCGCATGGAAAAAAAGAATACCTATATCTTTCTGTGCAAGCTCTGGTTTCCTTTATATATGATGATCAATTCTCTCTATGTATATCAGCGTCAATAAAATATTGTCACATTTTGAGGAGAAAGTTGATGACTGAAATTTCAGGTAAAGAGCCCACTGCAATGAAAAAGCCTTTGTTTTAACAATTTCCAGCCCAAATCCTGTATCACATCCATGACACTCTCTCCCCTGTTTCTCAGTAACACAAAACATGCTGCCCTTCTTTGAATTTCTCAATATGCTCCATTAATCCTATCTGGTAAGAGTTCCACACCATGCATCAGTACTCCAAAAGAGGACAGACAAGCATAGAGTAGGCAGTCTCTTGAGTAGATCTTTTGCATCTTGTAAGTGTTCTTCCAATAAAAACCAGTCTTTGGTTTGCCTTGTCCACAAAATTTTTTGGTGTTCTTACCAATTTAAGTTGTGTGTAATTATAATTCCTCAGTATTTAGTTGAATATATGACCTTTAGATTTTATAAATTTACTGTGTAACCAAAGTTCAATGGATTCCTTTTAGCACTCACATGGAGGACATCACACTTTTCATTATTTAGTTTTAACTGCCAATTTTTGCACCTTATAGATATCTTATCTAAATCATTTTGCAATTGATTTTGTGTACAGAAGATATATTTCATAAATTAGTGTTAACACTGTCACACTAACGTAACTTTATAAATTGTTATTACTCTTAAGTAGGCCTGCTGCTGGTTTGCAAATTATTATTAATTTATGTTAATCTATTGTCACAGAAAATTCCAGAAAATCTGTTTCACATCAACTCTTGATATCATGCTTCCAAATTATTGCTTATTGCTTATTTCAGAAATAGCAGTTGCATAATGTCTGTTACAAGGTGAGATCGTAGTAGTCTGCCCTCTTGGTAATCGGCCCACATCCTGCCTATAGTCAAGTTCTTGAAATAGTGGCATTCTTTGCCATTCAGTAACTTACTTTTAAAAGGGAACAAATTACATGATACTACAAGCATAAAAATAAATTTTAGGTAAGCTGAACCAATTTCTCTGCAGAAAGCCATTGCTACTCAGTAGAATGCTGAATGAGCATCTACACTGCTGGAAAACAAATTAGTACACCTGGAAAGACAAGGTTTATTTGATCCAGTAACAAAATATGCAACTTGGGGGATAGTAGATTCACTGATAATGGTTTCAATCTTGTGCACCACCAGAGTGTGTAGTGGCATTTGCTACCAGGGAGCTATCTGTGTCTACCCTCTAATAGCAAATGCTCACAGCTGGAAGGCTTGGTGTGGTGAAAATATGTGAAGCAAGCAGGCAACCATGCAACTCATGCTTCCAACATCCAATAGAACAAGTTTGAAAGGGGTCAAATTGTGACCTTTCAAGGGGCAAGATGGTCCTTTTGGAGAATCGCCACACTTTTTGGAAATGCTGCATCACTCATTCAATGATGCTGGAATCTGTGGTCAAGTGAATATTCTCTCACTTATAGACAAAGTTCTGGATGTCCAAGCAGCACAGGCAGTTGCCAAGATCATCATATTCTAAAGGCAACAGTGGCAAATAGTACAGCTATCACAGCACAGATAAGATGGCTTGTTATTCCAGATGTCTCAACATGAATTGTAAATTGCAGTGGGACTAGGGGCATGCACGCCTCTAGCTCGTCTTCCACTCACTTCACACCACTGATATGCATGACTTGACTGGTGCCATCAGAGGACCACTTCGAAGACAGAATGGCGTGCTGTGATCTTCAGGAATGGAAGCAAATTCTGCATGCATGCAAGTGAGGGCCATTTGTGCGTACAGTGTAGACCTGGTGAGCATCATCTCATAAACTGCATTCATCCAAGACACACCAGCCTCAACGCACAACATAAGCTACAACTCTCATTTTACCTTTAGTGTTTCTGGAGGTGATGCTAAACAGTGTCTGGACATGCAAAATGTTGTTAGACCCATTCTTTTGCTGTTCTTACAACAGGAAGATAGCATGTTGTTCCAACAGGATAACGCTGACCCCCACACTACCCTTGAAACTCAATGTGTTCCTCAAGATGTGCAGCAGCTTCCCTAGCCAGTACAACCACCAGGCTTGTCTCGAGTTGAGCACATGTAGGATATGATGGGATGAGAAGTGACTCGTCAATCAATAACTCTTACAGAACTACGTAAACAGTTCCAGCTGGTGTGGCATAACACATCCCAGAACAGTATTTGCCATCTGTATGATCAACTGGATGCCACTCAGAACCTGCACTGCCACTAGTGGAGGCTACATCACATACTAATATGGGTGTTTCAGCATGTATGGACACCTAGTACCTCAGAACATTGTGTTATTGATATGTAAATGTAATCATTTCATGTACGTCGTATGTACTGTCGCAACAACAAACTATGAGCGAATTTGAACACTCTAAAAGGGTGTACAAATTTATTTTTTCTGGTGGTGTATTTATGACATCAGAGAGAAAGATATTATTTGACAGTATGCAAGCCAAATGGGGAGAGAGCTGGGAAAAATAGAATATTATACAAAATAGTGAGAAAGAAGAACAGGACCTGATGCTTGATACAACAACACAGTAAAGGAATTCCAGTCAGTGGCCAGATATTAAAGAAAAAAGCAGCTGCATTTAACAAAGAACTTGGCAGCAGTAATTTGTTTGCAGTAAGCAAGGGTTGGCTATCAAACTGGAAAAAAACAACATGGTGTGCAACAGCTGATTGTCACTGGGGAAAGTCACTCAGTTAAAGAAAAAGATACAGAGAAGTTTGTAAAGAAGCTATGGAATGTAATAAAGGAAGAATATATTTAACTACTGATGTCTTGTACTGTGTTGATGAAACTGGTCTCTTTTACAAGATGCTTTCTACAAAAACATTGGTTGCCAAGAATGAGGCACAAACAACAGAAACAGTGCTTAACATTAATGGTATGTTGTAAAGCATAGTGGATTCATAAGCTACTGCTCATAGTAACTGGAAATCCCAACATCCAAATTGTTTTCAACACAGTGACATAAATACACTACCAGTTCAGTATTTATTAATTTTTGTTTACTTATTTACAAAGTGTTCCATGTCCTCGCTTCATGAGACAATGCAGAGAGGTTTGTTATTTAAACCAGGATGCTGGCACGAAGTCTGGTGATCAGGAAATTAATGCCAACAGCTCTCCTCTCCTTGCTGGCCAAATACTGGAAGTAACAATTTTTTACACCACCAGGATTTAAACCAGCTTACCCCCGGGTCGAGCACCACCCCACAAACACCAGTTCTGTATTGTGCCCAGAAGAAAGTGTGCACTGATAGAGACATAATTATTCTCATAGTGGTTACATGAAACTGAAGAAGAAAAGCTTCCACAGACAGCTATCCTTGTAAATGACAATGCTCTGAGTCATCTCTCTGATGTGAGTCTGAAATCCGATGGTATATAAGCACTCTTTCTTCAACCCATTGTGGCAGCCTTGATTCAGCTCATGAACCAGGGTATTCTGCAACCAATTAAACATCACTATCAACCTGAATTTCTTGTCTCCTTGCTGAATGAATGTAAAAATAACTCTACTGAGGCTACGTTAAAGGTGAAAAAAGCAATCAACTTATGTGATGATGTCTTCCAAAAAGTAGAAGCTTGGGCTTAAGTGGAAAAGGCTACTCTAATGATGAGCTGGAGAAAAGTGTGTCAGGCCATTGATGCTGAGTTGGAGCCAATACAGGGCAACAACAATGAGCTAGTCAATTGCCCACATTTTGTATGTTGTCATGTACCACAAACTGCAAGGAGGAGGAGGAGGAGAAATTGATGCAGATGATGTTGCCAAGTGGCTGATTTAGAAAGACTTTGAGATAAACCAAACTTTAATAGATGAAGAAATAATCAGAAGCATGCAGTAAAGTAATGATGAAAGTTCTGAAAGGATAATAAGGCTTTGAGGATGCAGGACAGCTAGGTTTTAAGCAACCAATTTTGAAAAGAGGATGTACAAGGAGGGAGCATGAAGATTTCTCACACTACTGATGCTGAAGCTGCAGACATTCCCCTGGAGAACATTTGCGACAACCAGATATGTGCACTGCCAATATGATGTCTGTAAACTGGTTGCATTTTATAAAACGTGCAGCAATTACACATCACCATTGTGACAATTAAAAGTTCGGGTCATGTTTCATGGTTAGCACTACTACTGTATACAGGGTATTCCACGAGGATGGTCGGTATCCAGGGGGAATGTCAGGAACAATCATTTGAAGCATCTGCACTAATGAAAAATATGCAGATATGGTCTATGTTTATGGGTTCTGTGATGGTAGTGCTCCTGATGCTGTTGAAAGAATACCGTTAATGTTATGTGATGAATACAGTACTGCTTAGAGGTGAATGAGTTAAAAATATGTTATTTTTCATTTGAGTCTTTGTCAAAAACATGTTATAATGTTTACTAACTGTTGTACATGTGTAAGTAAACCTGACAATATATTGAATAACACATAAAATAAATAAAAATGTACATTAAATGTGTCCTATCTCAGAAACCATTCAGAATGGGGCATGTGTCCATGTGAAATTTTTTGCATCAAATGAGCCTTCCTGTCATATCCCTTAGTACTGACAATTCCTCCTGGGACACCCTGTATGTATGCATTTAAGGACTATGTTTTCTATCAAAATAAATTTATGTTTACATTTAATAAGCGTATTTAGACTGAACTTCAGACACTCTCAGTAATCTGATGTGCCTTATGCCTTAATTATCCACATCTACATCCACATACATACTCTGCAATCCAACATACGGTGCGTGGCGGAGGGTACCCTGTACCACAACTAGTCATTCCTTTCCTGTTCCACTCACAGCCAGAACAAGGGAAAAATGATGTCTATATACTTCTGTATGAGCCCAAATTTCCCATATCTTACCTTCGTAGTCCATAAGCGAAAGGTATTTTGGTGGCAGTAGGATTGTTCTGCAGTCAGCTTCAAATGCCAATTCTCTAAACTTTCTCAGTAGTATTCTTCAAAATTAATCTCTTCTTTCCTCTGGGGATTCCTTCTTGAGCTCCTGAAGCATACCCGTATGCGTGCAGGCCAAACCTACCAGTAACAAATCTAGCAGCTTGCCTCTGAATTGCTTCAATGTCTTCTTTCAATCTGACCTGGTGCAGATCCCAAACACTCGAGCATTACTCAAAATAAGTCACATTAGCTTTCTGAATGTGGTCTCCTTTACAGATTAACTTTCCTAAAATTCTCCCAATAAACTGAAGGTGACCATTCACCTTCCCTACCACAAACCTTACATGCCAATTCCATTTCATATCACTTCAACGTCCAGATATTTAAATGATGTGACTGTGTCAAGCAGGATACAACTGATGCTGTATCTGAACATTATGGGCTTGTTTCTCCTACTCATCCTTATTAACTTATTGTTTTCTACATTAAAAGCCAGCTGCCATTCATCACACTAACTAGACATTTTTCTAGGTCATCTTGTGTAAACCTACAGTCACTTATCTTCGACACCTTCCTGTACACCACAACATCATCAGTAAAAAAAATGCATACTGCTGCCCACCCTTTCTGCCAGATCATTTGTGTATATAAAAAATGGCAACAGTACTGTCATACTTTCCTGGGACACTCCTGATGTTCCTGATGTTACCCATGTGTCCAATGAACACTCACCATCAAGGACAACATACTGGGTTCTATTCCCTGGAAGTCTTTCAGCCAGTCACATATCTGGGAGCCTATTCTGTATGCATGTACCTTTGTTAAAAGTCTGCAGTGGGGTATCATGATGAATGGTTTTCAGTAATCTAGAAATATGGAATCTGCCTGTTGTCCTTCACCCACAGTTCACAGTGTACTGTATCATGTGAGAAAAGTAAAAGCTTGATTTTGCACAAACGATGCTTTCTAAAGCTGTGTTGATTTGTGGACATGAGCTTTTGGTCTTTAAGAAATGTATTATATTCTAACTCAGAATGTGCTCTAGAAGTCCACAGTAAACTGATGTTAATGGTACTGGTCTGTAATTTTGTGGGTCCATTCTTTTATTCTTCTTATGTACAGGAGTCAGCTGCACTTTTCTACAGTCACTTGGCACTTTACGTTGGTCAAGAGATTTGCGATAAATGCAAACTAAGTAAGGGGCCAATGACATAGAGTAATCTTTGTAAAATCGAACTGGGTTTCCATCCAAGCCTGGCAACTTATATGTTTTCAACTCTTTCAGTTGTTTCTGTATGCCAGGGATGTTTATTACTAGGTCATTAATATGGGACTCTGTGTGATGGTCAAATGATGGTATGTTTGTATGATTCTCCTGCATGGACAATTTCTTAAACATGTAATTTACAACTTCAGCCTTCCTTTTGCTACCTTTACAGCCAAACCAGACTGGTCAATGAGTGACTGGATGGAAGCCATAGACCCACTTAGTGATTTTATGTAGGGCCAGAATTTTTTTGGGTTCCCTGCCAGATTTTAGCCAAGGTATGACGGTTGTAGTTGTATACTTCACGCATAGATCTTTTCACAGGCACATAAATCTCTACTAATCTTTGCCTGTATCATTTGTGTTTCCTCTTTTGAATTGAAAGTACAACAACCTCTGCTTCCTCAGCATTTTCTAAATTTCATTATTAAACCACGGTGGGTCTTTCCTGTCCTTAAGCCAAGTATCCACATACTTGTCCAGAGCACTATTTATAATCTTTTTTAACCTTGCCCATAATTCTTCTGTGTCCATCATTCTGGAACTAAATGATTGTAGTTCATTGTCTAAGCTAGAGGCTAACAACTGCTTGTCTGCTCTTTCTAGCAGAAACACTCTCTTGACTGATTTACTAACTTTCATAACCATAGTCACTACAATGACATCATGTTCACTAATCCCTGTCTCTATACTGACACCATTGATAAGGTCTGGTCTGTTTGTAGCTACAAGGTCCTAGATACTTCCATTGCATATGGGCTGCCTAACTAGGTGCTCAAAAGAGTTTTTTGAAAATGTGTTCATAAGTACTTCACAAGACTGTCTGTCTTTAGCCTCTCCAATGAATCCACACACATCCTGTCTACACTCGGTAGGTTAAAGTCACCACCAGCTAGTATTGCATGATCTGGGTATTTATGCACAACTGCCCATAGACCTTCTTTTATGACACTAGAACTGTCACAGTGGTGTCAGGTGGTCAGTAAAAACATTCAACAATTAACTTGGTTTCACCTACACTTGTTATGCCTGTCCAGGTAACTTCACTATCACACTCAGTTTCAACCTCTCTAGAGACAATACTTTTGTCTACTGCAACGAACACTTCCCTTCCTGCAGCATCTAATCTGTCCTTCTGATAAATATTCTCTGACTCACAAAATATCTTGGAGCTTTTTACTTTGGGTTTTAGCTAGCTCTGAGTCCAAAGAATAATTTTAGATTGAGAACTTATGGCTCATTGCTGAAAGTCATGTAGGGTTTTATGTGATGGCCTATTCTGTGTTATAATGTACAGAAAGTTCTGGTTGAGAAATACAAATTATTTAGGAATAAAGGAGATGACTCATCAAATGGTAGAAGCACTATGTCATTGATAGTCCACAAATGGAAATGGAAATGCTGTGTGGCTCGGGCCTCCCGTCGGGTAGACCGTTCGCCTGATGCAAGTATTTCCTGTTGACACCACTTTGGTGACTTGCGTGTTGATGGGGATGAAATGATGATGATAAGAACAACACAACACCCAGTCCCTGAGTGGAGAAAATCTCCAACCCAGCTGGGAATTGATCCCGGGCCATTAGATATGACAGTCTGTCGCGCTGACCACTCAGCTACCAGGGGCAGACAGTCCGCAAATAAAGGTACAGAGCTTTGCTAGCTGTTGGAATGAATTTCCTTTTTCAAGCTTGTAGTAAAACCATGCACACAAACACACACACATTCACTCACATGCACACACCTGTCACCATACATTGTGCCAGCTCTTCCCTGGACCAGGTGTGTGTACAGGGGTGATGTGGGGGCACAGGGTGGGATGGGGTGAGGGATGGAGAGAGGCTGGAGGCAGAGAGAAGGTCGGGGGCAGGTGTCTAGCGGCTTGTGGGACACTAGGGAGCTGTCTACAGGCTGGCTAGGGGTGCAGATAGGGTGTCAGACAGCAGTACACAACTAGCTGACATGAACTGGGTGGACACACACACACACACACACACACACACACACACACAGTCACACACACACACACACACACACAGATATTCTCTCTCTCTCTCTCTCTCTCTCTCTCTTGCTAGTGGATGGGGGGTGAGGGGACAGCGAGTTACCTTAGGTTTAGGCCAGGGAGGTTATGAGAGTGAAGGATGTGCTGTAAGGATAGCTCCCACCTGTGCAGCTCAGAAAAGCTGGTGGTTGTGGAGAGGATCCAAATGGCATGGATTGTGAAGCAGCCACTGAAATTCACATGTTGTGCTCTGTCGCATGTTGTGTCACTGGGTGGTTCACCTCATTTTTGGCAACAGTTTGGCGGTGGCCATTCTTTCCAGTTGACAGCTAGTTTTGTCGGTGGCCATTCGTTCTAGTTGACAGCTGGGTGATTGTCATACAACGTAAAATAACATGCAGTGGTTGTGGCAGAGCTGGTATATAACATGGCTGGTTTCACAGGTGGCCTGGCCTCTGATGGGGTAGGATAAGCCTGTGATGGGACTGGAGTAGGTGGTGCTGGGTGAATGGATTGGGTAGATCTAGCATCTGTGTTTTCCACAAGGGTATGATCCCTATGGCAGGGGATTAGTGCTGGGAGTGGCACAAGGATGGACTAGGATGTTGTGTAGGTTGGGTATGCAGCAGAAAACCACTTCAGATGGGGATGGAAATATCTTGGGTTGGATGACCATCATTTCAGGGCACGATAATAAAAGCCCTGATGCGGGACATGGTTCAGTTGTTCTAGTCCTGGGTAGTATTGGATAATAACGGGAGGGGGGGGGGCTTCTTTGCATTTGGTTCTTGGGATGGATGTGAGCATAATGTGTGTGTGAGGATATGGCATGGAAGATCTGTTTGTGTATTAGGTCTATGAAGGCCTTTGTGAGCGAGTTCTCGTCACTGCAGATATGTCTGCCGTGGGTGGCCAGGCTGTATGGAAGGGATTTTTTGGTGTGGAAGGGTTGGCAGCTGTCAAAGTACAGGTACTGTTGGTAATTGGTGGGCTTGATCTGGACAGAGGTGTGAATGGAGCCATCTGAGAGAAGGAGATTGTCATCTAGGAAGGTGGCACAATGGGTGGAGGAGAACCAGGTGAACTGGATGGGAGGGGAGATGTTGAGGTTGAGAAGGAATGAGGATAAGATTTGGCATTGGGTCCAGATTATAAATGGAAATTTGTGGTAAGACCAAACTGCTGAGGTCATCGGTCCCTAAGCCAACACACTACTTAATCTAACTTAAACTAACTTACGCTATGAACAACACACATACCCATGCCCGAGGGAGGAATTGAACCTCCGACAGGGGGAGCCGCACGGACCGTGACAAAGCGTCTCACACTGCACGGCTACCCTTTGAGGCAGTCCAGATTATAAATATATCATCAATAAACCTAAACCAGACCAGGAGTTTGAGGTTTTGGGAAGCTAGGAATGTTTACTCTAGGTTCCTCATGAGGAAGTTGGCATACGAGGGTGCAATGCGGGTGCTCATGGCTGTGCCACAAATTTGTTTGTATATCTTCCCTACGAAGGTGCTCCCAACACAGTTCCTTTCACTGTTTGCACCTGTCTAAATTATTCAACTTCCCCTGCAACCACCTTCAACCTTCCCTCCCCAGTGCCATCCCTCACCCTCCCCTCCCCTCCCCATTGCAATGGACCCCGGCTCTAGTTACCTGTAGCAGTTCAGAAAAGTTTTCCTATCCCTAGCCGAAACCTGCCCCATATCCTTTTCCTTAAATGCTGCCTCAGCCATGGAATCCCTTCCAATGGCCTAACCATAAAAATTCCTATTTCTGGATCCCAGCTCTCCTTCCACAATAACTGTCACCTTTTCAGATTCCACCAGTCCCTTCCCCTCACAAACCTGGTTCTACAAAAACACATCTCCATGACACAGGCACCCGTGAACCGCCTCCACTCCCTCCGCAAAATATTTTTGCTACACAATTCCGACTACCTACACCTCATCACCCAATTTGCAATCTTGACACTCCAGCACTTAGAAGAACCTTCCAAACACCATCTCCACAAGTTACGCAGCCTGCTGAAATCCTACTCCCACCTTGGAGCATCACTATCCAACCCCAATCCTACTCACAGTGTTTCTCCTTGTCAACCCCTCACGGCATCTAAACCCTGCCTATCTGACCTTTCCGACCTACCACCTCCTCCAAAAACCCCTACCAATGCTCCACGAAATCCAGAACTGAAACAATCCTAGAACACTGTTGTTAGCCTCTCCACCAAAATCCTCAGCCCGACAGAAATTTCAGTCCTATCCAAAGGCCTCACATTCAGCCCCTCTCGCAGGTTTAACCATATTGGACTTGTGAAAGACCTACTCCCCTTCTCCTGCTACCTACAGTGGAAACATGTCTTTGGCACCTACCCGTCCAACCAAAGCCAATCCAATCCTAACACTGAACCCTGCCTGTCCCAAATCATACCACCACTCAACTGTGACCCTTCCACACTCCAACCTAACCATACCCTGCTCACCTTCCAGGAATTCCTAACTTCCAATCGGGACTCACCATCTTTCCCCAGGTCCTCCCCTAAAAACAACAAACTTTCAGCTGAAGAAAGGACTGCCCTACGCAATCTGAAAACAGATCCTGACCTGATCATCCTCCTGGCAGACAAAGATTTCACCATTGTTGTGATGAACCAGAGTGACTGCCTGGCAGAGGTTCTCCACCAGTTATCCGACACCTGCACCTAAAAGCTCTGTGAAAGTGACTCTATGCCAGAAGACCAACATAACTGCCAACCTCTGCTGAAATCCTTAGGCCCTTCCCAGAACATCTTCCCTGAATGTATCTTCCTATTCATCCCAACAACAGCCCACACACGCCCCTTCTACACGCTCCCCAAACTCCACAAACCTAACAATCTTGGGTGCTCCATTGTGGCTGGCTACAGTGCCTCCACCGAAAAAATCTCAGCCCTTGTTGACCAACACCTGCAACCAGGTGCCCAAAATGTAACCTCCGTGATTAAAGATACCAACCATTACCTGCACTGGGTCTCCACCATCCCAACCTCTTTACCTCCCCAGTCCCTACTTGTCATTGTTG